>NW_028270143.1:22830505-23133535 GCF_037043375.1 Chiloscyllium plagiosum | reverse complement strand
TGGTTTGTTTGTTTGATTGTATGAATGAATGCAGTTGGGTTCACTAAACAATTGAGTTAAGTTTGTATCAAAGATTCAGCGATTAACGTCTGATTCACTGAATCAATGATGGAAGTTTGACCCAATGTGAGAATGCAGTTTTTTCGTTGAATGAAAGCTCGAGACATTGACTGAATGATAGAAGCTCTACACATTGAATAATCACTTTCAGCAAGTTTCATTGAATGAATGTATGCAGTTTGTTACAATGAATGAAAGCGTAAAGCTTGAGATTTTGAATAAATAAGAGAAGCTCTAGTCATTGAATTAACACGTGCAGTCTGTTTCATTGAATTAATCTTTGCAGTTTGTATCACAGGATAAATGGGAAATGCTCTACGCATTGGAATAGCCCATGCAACCTGTTTCATTGAACGAACGCATGCAAATTGTTTCATTGTATGAATTAATGCAGTTGAACGCACGAAAAAATAAGTTAAGTTTGTTTCAAAGAATCAATGAATAACATCTGATTCATTGAATTAATGATTGAAGTTTGATTCAATGATTGAAGGAATGCAGTTTGTTTGATTGATTGAAAACGTTAATATCGACACATTGACTGAATGAGAGAGACTCAACTCATTGAATTACAACGCGCACTCTGTTTCTTTGAATGAATGCATGCAGTATGAATGATTGCAGTTGGATTTACTGAATAAATGAGTTATGTTTGTTTCATTGAATCAATGAATAATGTTTGATTTTTTGAATCAATGATTGAAGTTTGATTAAATGTTTGAATGAATGCAGTTTGTTTCATTGATTGAAAGCGTTAAGCTGGAGACATTGTATGACTGAGAGAAGGTCTACTCATTTAATAAATAGTTGCAGTAAGGTTTCATTGAATGAATGATTTAATTTTAAGTCAATGACTGAATGCATGCAGTTTATTTCAATGAATGAGAGCGTAAAGCTCCAGATTTTGAATTAACATGTGCAGTCTGTTTCATTGAATTAATCTTTGCAGTTTGTTTCACAGAATGAATGGGAAAAGCTGTACGCATTGGATTAGCACGTGGACTCTGTTTCATTGAACGAACGCATGCCGTTTGTTACATTGCATGAATCAATGCAGTTGGATGCAGGAAAACTGCATTGTTTCAGAGAATCATCGATCAACATCTGCTTCATTGAATTAATGATTGAAGTTTAATTAAATGATTGAAGTTAATTCAATGATTGAAGTTTGACACAATGTTTGAATGAATGCAGTTTGTTTCACTGAATTAAAACTCGAGACATTGACTGAATGAGAGGAGCTCCACTCATTGAATAAACACGTGCAGTAAGGTTTCATTGAATGAATGTGTGCAGTTTGTTTCATTGCATGAATGATAGAATTTTGATTCAATGACTGTGTGCATGCAGTTTGTTTCAATGAAGAAAAGTGTGAAGCTCGAATTTGAATAAATGAGAAATGCTCTAGACATTGAATTAACACGTGCAGTCTGTTTCATTGAATTAATCTTTGCAGATTGTTTCACAGAATGAATGGGAAAATGCTATAAGCATTGGATTAGCACTTGCACTCTGTTTCATGAACGAAGTCATGCAATTTGTCTCATTTTGTGAATTAATGCAGTTGGACGCACTAAGAAATAGGTTACGTTTGATTCAGAGAATCAACAATTAACATCTGACTCATTGAATTAATGATTGAAGTTTAATTCAATGATTGAATGAATGCCGTTTGTTTCATTGAAAGAAAGCATTAAGCCCGAGACATTGGCTGAATGAGAGAGGCTCAACTCATTCAATTATCACGAGCTCTCTGTTTCATTGAATGAACGAATGCAGCTTGTTTGACTGTACGTATGAATGCAGTTGGATTCACTAAAGAAATGAGTTAAGTTTGTTTCATTGAATCAATGAATAACGTTTGATTAATTGAAATAATGATTGAAGCTTGACATAATGTTTGAATGAATGCAATTTGTTTCACTGAATTAAAATTCGAGACATTGACTGAATGAGAGGAGCTCTACTCATTGAATAAACACGTGCAGTAAGGTTTCATTGAATGAATGTGTGCAGTTTGTTTCATTGCATGAATGATAGAATTTTGATTCAATGACTGTGTGCATGCAGTTTGTTTCAATGAAGGAAAGTGTGAAGCTCGAATTTGAATAAATGAGAGAAGCTCTAGTCATTGAATTAACACGTGCAGTCTGTTTCATTGAATTAATCTTTGCAGTTTGTATCACAGGATAAATGGGAAATGCTCTGCGCATTGGATTAGCCCGTGCAACCTGTTTCATTGAACGAACGCATGCAATTTGTTTCATTGTGTGAATTAATGCAGTTGGACGCACGAAAAAATTAGTTAAGTTTGTTTCAAAGAATCAATGAATAACATCTGATTCATTGAATTAATGATAGAATTTTGAATCAATGATTGAAGGAATGCAGTTTGTTTGATTGATTGAAAACGTTAATATCGACACATTGACTGAATGAGAGAGGCTCAACTCATTGAATTACAACGCGCACTCTGTTTCTTTGAATGAATGCAGTATGAATGATTGCAGTTTGATTTACTGAATAAATGAGTTATGTTTGTTTCATTGAATCAATGAATAATGTTTGATTTTTTGAATCAATGATTGAAGTTTGATTAAATGTTTGAATGAATGCAGTTTGTTTCATTGATTGAATGCGTTAAGCTCGAGACATTGTATGACTGAGAGAAGGTCTACTCATTTAATAAATAGTTGCAGTAAGGTTTCATTGAATGAATGATTTAATTTTAAGTCAATGACTGAATGCATGCAGTTTGTTTCAATGAATCAGAGCGTAAAGCTCCAGATTTTGAATTAACATGTGCAGTCTGTTTCATTGAATTAATCTTTGCAGTTTGTTTCACAGAATGAATGGGAAAAGCTCTACGCATTGGATTAGCCCGTGCAACCTGTTTCATTGAACGAACGCATGCAAATTGTTTCATTGTATGAATTAATGCAGTTGAACGCGCGAAAAAATGAGTTAAGTTTGTTTCAAAGAATCAATGAATAACATCTGATTAATTGAATTAATGATTGAATTTTGAATCAATGATTGAAGGAATGCAGTTTGTTTGATTGATTGAAAACGTTAATATCGACACATTGACTGAATGAGAGAGGCTCAACCCATTGAATTACAACGCGCACTCTGTTTCTTTGAATGAATGCATGCAGTTTGTTTGACTGTATGAATGATTGCAGTTGGATTTACTGAATAAATGAGTTAAGTTTGTTTCATTGAATCAATGAATAATGTTTGATTTTTTGAATCAATAATTGAAGTTTGATTAAATGTTTGAATGATGCAGTTTGTTTTGTTGATTGAAAGCGTTAAGCTCGAGTAATTGAATGAATGAGAGAAGGTCTACTCATTGAATAAACAGTTGCAGTAAGGTTTCATTGAATGAATGATTTAATTTTAAGTCAATGACTGAATGCATGCAGTTTGTTTCAATAAATGAGAGCGTAAAGCTCCAGATTTTGAATTAACATGTGCAGTCTGTTTCATTGAATTAATCTTTGCAGTTTGTTTCACAGAATGAATGGGAAAAGCTGTACGCATTGCACTCTGTTTCATTGAACGAACGCATGCCGTTTGTTACATTGAATGAATCAATGCAGTTGGATGCACGAAAACTGCATTGTTTCAGAGAATCAACGATCAACATTTGCTTCATTGAATTAATGATTGAAGTTTAATTCAATGATTGAAGTTTAACACAATGTTTGAATGAATGCAGTTTGTTTCACTGAATTAAAAGTCAAGACATTGACTGAATGAGAGGAGCTCTACTCATTGAATAAACGCGTGCAGTAAGATTTCGTTGAATGAATACGTGCAGTTTATTTCATTGCATGAATGATAGAATTTTGATTCAATGACTGTGTGCATGCAGTTTGTTTCAATGAAGGAAAGCGTGAAGCTCGAATTTGAATAAATGAGAGAAGCTCTAGTCATTGAATTAACACGTGCAGTCGGTTTCATTGAATTAATCTTTGCAGATTGTTTCACAGAATGAATGGGAAAATGCTATAAGCATTGGATTAGCACTTGCACTCTGTTTCATTGAACGAAGGCATGCAGTTTGTTTCATTGTGTGAATTAATGCAGTTGGACGCACTAAGAAATAGGTTACGTTTGATTCAGAGAATCAACAATTAACATCTGACTCATTGAATTAATGATTGAAGTTTAATTCAATGATTGAATGAATGCCGTTTGTTTCATTGAAAGAAAGCGTTAAGCCCGAGACATTGGCTGAATGAGAGAGGCTCAACTCATTGAATTACCACGTGCACTCTGTTTCATTGAATGAACGAATGCAGCTTGTTTGACTGTACGTATGAATGCAGTTGGATTCACAAAAGAAATGAGTTAAGTTAGTTTCATTGAATCAATGAATAACGTTTGATTAATTGAAATAATGATTGACGTTTGACATAATGTTTGAATGAATGCAGTTTGTTTCACTGAATTAAAACTCGAGACATTGACTGAATGAGAGGAGCTCCACTCATTGAATAAACACGTGCAGTAAGGTTTCATTGAATGAATGTGTGCAGTTTGTTTCATTGCATGAATGATAGAATTTTGATTCAATGACTGTGTGCATGCAGTTTGTTTCAATGAAGGAAAGTGTGAAGCTCGAATTTGAATAAATGAGAGAAACTCTAGTCATTGAATTAACACGTGCAGTCTGTTTCATTGAATTAATCTTTGCAGTTTGTTTCACAGAATGAAAGGGAAATGCAATACGCATTGGATAAACACGCGAACTCTGTTTCGTTGAATGAACGCATGCAGTTTGTATCATTGTGTGAAATAATGCAGTTGGACGCTTTAAGAAACGGGTTACGTTTGATTCAGAGATTCAACGATTAACATCTGATTCATTGAATTCATGATTGAAGTTTAATTCAATGATTGAATGAATGCTGTTTGTTTCATTGAAAGAAAGCGTTAAGCCCGAGACATTGACTGAATGAGAGAGGCTCAACTCATTGAATTACCACGTGCACTCTGTTTCATTGATTTAACGAATGCAGCTTGTTTGACTGTACGAATGAATGCAGTTGGATTCACTAAAGAAATGAGTTAAGTTTGTTTCATTGAATCAATGAATAACGTTTGATTAATTGAAATAATGATTGAAGTTTGATTCAATGATTGAATGAATGCAGTTTGTTTCATTGATTGAAAGCGTTAAGCTCGAGACATTGACTTTATGAGAGAAGGTCAAATCATTGAAATACCACGATACAAAGTGGTTTGTTTGTTTGATTGTATGAATGAATGCAGTTGGGTTCACTAAACAATTGAGTTAAGTTTGTATCAAAGATTCAGCGATTAACGTCTGATTCACTGAATCAATGATGGAAGTTTGACCCAATGTGAGAATGCAGTTTTTTCGTTGAATGAAAGCTCGAGACATTGACTGAATGATAGAAGCTCTACACATTGAATAATCACTTTCAGCAAGTTTCATTGAATGAATGTATGCAGTTTGTTACAATGAATGAAAGCGTAAAGCTTGAGATTTTGAATAAATAAGAGAAGCTCTAGTCATTGAATTAACACGTGCAGTCTGTTTCATTGAATTAATCTTTGCAGTTTGTATCACAGGATAAATGGGAAATGCTCTACGCATTGGAATAGCCCATGCAACCTGTTTCATTGAACGAACGCATGCAAATTGTTTCATTGTATGAATTAATGCAGTTGAACGCACGAAAAAATAAGTTAAGTTTGTTTCAAAGAATCAATGAATAACATCTGATTCATTGAATTAATGATTGAAGTTTGATTCAATGATTGAAGGAATGCAGTTTGTTTGATTGATTGAAAACGTTAATATCGACACATTGACTGAATGAGAGAGACTCAACTCATTGAATTACAACGCGCACTCTGTTTCTTTGAATGAATGCATGCAGTATGAATGATTGCAGTTGGATTTACTGAATAAATGAGTTATGTTTGTTTCATTGAATCAATGAATAATGTTTGATTTTTTGAATCAATGATTGAAGTTTGATTAAATGTTTGAATGAATGCAGTTTGTTTCATTGATTGAAAGCGTTAAGCTGGAGACATTGTATGACTGAGAGAAGGTTTACTCATTTAATAAATAGTTGCAGTAAGGTTTCATTGAATGAATGATTTAATTTTAAGTCAATGACTGAATGCATGCAGTTTATTTCAATGAATGAGAGCGTAAAGCTCCAGATTTTGAATTAACATGTGCAGTCTGTTTCATTGAATTAATCTTTGCAGTTTGTTTCACAGAATGAATGGGAAAAGCTGTACGCATTGGATTAGCACGTGGACTCTGTTTCATTGAACGAACGCATGCCGTTTGTTACATTGCATGAATCAATGCAGTTGGATGCAGGAAAACTGCATTGTTTCAGAGAATCATCGATCAACATCTGCTTCATTGAATTAATGATTGAAGTTTAATTAAATGATTGAAGTTAATTCAATGATTGAAGTTTGACACAATGTTTGAATGAATGCAGTTTGTTTCACTGAATTAAAACTCGAGACATTGACTGAATGAGAGGAGCTCCACTCATTGAATAAACACGTGCAGTAAGGTTTCATTGAATGAATGTGTGCAGTTTGTTTCATTGCATGAATGATAGAATTTTGATTCAATGACTGTGTGCATGCAGTTTGTTTCAATGAAGAAAAGTGTGAAGCTCGAATTTGAATAAATGAGAAATGCTCTAGACATTGAATTAACACGTGCAGTCTGTTTCATTGAATTAATCTTTGCAGATTGTTTCACAGAATGAATGGGAAAATGCTATAAGCATTGGATTAGCACTTGCACTCTGTTTCATTGAACGAAGTCATGCAGTTTGTTTCATTGTGTGAATTAATGCAGTTGGACGCACTAAGAAATAGGTTACGTTTGATTCAGAGAATCAACAATTAACATCTGACTCATTGAATTAATGATTGAAGTTTAATTCAATGATTGAATGAATGCCGTTTGTTTCAATGAAAGAAAGCGTTAAGCCCGAGACATTGGCTGAATGAGAGAGGCTCAACTCATTCAATTATCACGAGCTCTCTGTTTCATTGAATGAACGAATGCAGCTTGTTTGACTGTACGTATGAATGCAGTTGGATTCACTAAAGAAATGAGTTAAGTTTGTTTCATTGAATCAATGAATAACGTTTGATTAATTGAAATAATGATTGAAGTTTGACATAATGTTTGAATGAATGCAATTTGTTTCACTGAATTAAAATTCGAGACATTGACTGAATGAGAGGAGCTCTACTCATTGAATAAACACGTGCAGTAAGGTTTCATTGAATGAATGTGTGCAGTTTGTTTCATTGCATGAATGATAGAATTTTGATTCAATGACTGTGTGCATGCAGTTTGTTTCAATGAAGGAAAGTGTGAAGCTCGAATTTGAATAAATGAGAGAAGCTCTAGTCATTGAATTAACACGTGCAGTCTGTTTCATTGAATTAATCTTTGCAGTTTGTATCACAGGATAAATGGGAAATGCTCTACGCATTGGATTAGCCCGTGCAACCTGTTTCATTGAACGAACGCATGCAATTTGTTTCATTGTGTGAATTAATGCAGTTGGACGCACGAAAAAATTAGTTAAGTCTGTTTCAAAGAATCAATGAATAACATCTGATTCATTGAATTAATGATAGAATTTTGAATCAATGATTGAAGGAATGCAGTTTGTTTGATTGATTGAAAACGTTAATATCGACACATTGACAGAATGATAGAGGCTCAACTCATTGAATTACAACGCGCACTCTGTTTCTTTGAATGAATGCATGCAGTTTGTTTGACTGTATGAATGAATGCAGTTGGATTTACCAAAGAAATGAGTTATGTTTGTTTATTGAATCAATGAATAATGTTTGATTTTTTGAATCAATAATTGAAGTTTGATTAAATGTTTGAATGATGCAGTTTGTTTCATTGATTGAAAGCGTTAAGCTCGAGTAATTGAATGAATAAGAGAAGGTCTACATATTTAATAAATACTTGCAGTAAGGTTTCATTGAATGAATGATTTAATTTTAAGTCAATGACTGAATGCATGCAGTTTGTTTCAATGAATGAGAGCGTAAAGCTCCAGATTTTGAATTAACATGTGCAGTCTGTTTCATTGAATTAATCTTTGCAGTTTGTTTCACAGAATTAATGGGAAAAGCTCTACGCATTGGACTCTGTTTCATTGAACGAACGCATGCCGTTTGTTACATTGCATGAATCAATGCAGTTGGATGCACAACAACTGCATTGTTTCAGAGAATCAACGATCAACATTTGCTTCATTGAATTAATGATTGAAGTTAAATTCAATGATTGAAGTTAATTCAATGATTGAAGTTTGACACAATGTTTGAATGAATGCAGTTTGTTTCACTGAATTAAAACTCGAGACATTGACTGAATGAGATGAGCTCCACTCATTGAATAAGGTTTCGTTGAATGAATGTGTGCAGTTTGTTTCATTGCATGAACGATAGAATTTTGTTTCAATGACTGTGTGCATGCAGTTTGTTTCAATGAAGGAAAGCGTGAAGCTCGAATTTGAATAAATGAGAGAAGCTCTAGCCATTGAATTAACACGTGCAGTCGGTTTCATTGAATTAATCTTTACAGTTTGTTTCACAGAATGAATGGGAAATGCTATAAGCATTGGATTAGCACTTGCACTCAGTTTCATTGAACGAAGTCATGCAGTTTGTTTCATTGTGTGAATTAATGCAGTTGGACGCACTAAGAAATGGGTTACGTTTGATTCAGAGAATCAACATTAACATCTGATTCATTGAATTCATGATTGAAGTTTAATTCAATGATTGAATGAATGCTGTTTGTTTCATTGAAAGAAAGCGTTAAGCCCGAGACATTGACTGAATGAGAGAGGCTCAACTCATTGAATTACCACGTGCACTCTGTTTCATTGAATGAACGATTGCAGCTTGTTTGACTGTACGAATGAATGCAGTTGGATTCACTATAGAAATGAGTTAAGTTTGTTTCATTGAATCATTGAATAACGTTTGAGTAATTGAAATAATGATTGAAGTTTGATTCAATGATTGAATGAATCCAGTTTGTTTCATTGATTGAAAGCGTTAAGCTCGAGACATTGACTTTATGAGAGAAGGTCAAATCATTGAAATACCACGTTACAAAGTGGTTTGGTTGTTTGATTGTATGAATGAAAGCAGTTGGATTCGCGAAACAATTGAGTTAAGTTTGTATCAAAGATTCAGCGATTAACGTCTGATTCACTGAATCAATGATGGAACTTTGACCCAATGTGTGAATGCTGTTTGTTTCATTGTATGAAAGCTCGAGACATTGACTGAATGATAAAAGCTCTACACATTAATGCAGTTGGACGCACTAAGAAACGGGTTACGTTTGATTCAGAGATTCAACGATTAACATCTAATCAATGCTTGAAGTTTGATTCAATGATTGAATGAATGCAGTTTGTTTCATTGATTGAAAGCGTTAAGCTTCTGTCATTGACTGAATGACACAAGCTCAAATCAATGAAATACTACGTACACTCGGTTTCATTCAATGAATGCATGTTTGTTACAAAGAATCAGCGATTAACATCTGATTCATTGAATTAATGATTGAAGTTTGATTCAATGATTGAATGAATGCCGTTTGTTTCATTGAAAGAAAGCGTTAAGCCCGAGACATTGGCTGAATGAGAGAGGCTTAACTCATTGAATTACCACGTGCACTCTGTTTCATTGAATGAACGAATGCAGCTTGTTTGACTGTACGTATGAATGCAGTTGGATTCACAAAAGAAATGAGTTAAGTTAGTTTCATTGAATCAATGAATAACGTTTGATTAATTGAAATAATGATTGAAGTTTGACATAATGTTTGAATGAATGCAGTTTGTTTCACTGAATTAAAACTCGAGACATTGACTGAATGAGAGGAGCTCCACTCATTGAATAAACACGTGCAGTAAGGTTTCATTGAATGAATGTGTGCAGTTTGTTTCATTGCATGAATGATAGAATTTTGATTCAATGACTGTGTGCATGCAGTTTGTTTCAATGAAGGAAAGTGTGAAGCTCGAATTTGAATAAATGAGAGAAACTCTAGTCATTGAATTAACACGTGCAGTCTGTTTCATTGAATTAATCTTTGCAGTTTGTTTCACAGAATGAAAGGGAAATGAAATACGCATTGGATAAACACGCGAACTCTGTTTCGTTGAATGAACGCATGCAGTTTGTATCATTGTGTGAAAAAATGCAGTTGGACGCTTTAAGAAACGGGTTACGTTTGATTCAGAGATTCAACGATTAACATCTGATTCATTGAATTCATGATTGAAGTTTAATTCAATGATTGAATGAATGCTGTTTGTTTCATTGAAAGAAAGCGTTAAGCCCGAGACATTGACTGAATGAGAGAGGCTCAACTCATTGAATTACCACGTGCACTCTGTTTCATTGATTTAACGAATGCAGCTTGTTTGACTGTACGAATGAATGCAGTTGGATTCACTAAAGAAATGAGTTAAGTTTGTTTCATTGAATCAATGAATAACGTTTGATTAATTGAAATAATGATTGAAGTTTGATTCAATGATTGAATGAATGCAGTTTGTTTCATTGATTGAAAGCGTTAAGCTCGAGACATTGACTTTATGAGAGAAGGTCAAATCATTGAAATACCACGATACAAAGTGGTTTGTTTGTTTGATTGTATGAATGAATGCAGTTGGGTTCACTAAACAATTGAGTTAAGTTTGTATCAAAGATTCAGCGATTAACGTCTGATTCACTGAATCAATGATGGAAGTTTGACCCAATGTGAGAATGCAGTTTTTTCGTTGAATGAAAGCTCGAGACATTGACTGAATGATAGAAGCTCTACACATTGAATAATCACTTTCAGCAAGTTTCATTGAATGAATGTATGCAGTTTGTTACAATGAATGAAAGCGTAAAGCTTGAGATTTTGAATAAATAAGAGAAGCTCTAGTCATTGAATTAACACGTGCAGTCTGTTTCATTGAATTAATCTTTGCAGTTTGTATCACAGGATAAATGGGAAATGCTCTACGCATTGGAATAGCCCATGCAACCTGTTTCATTGAACGAACGCATGCAAATTGTTTCATTGTATGAATTAATGCAGTTGAACGCACGAAAAAATAAGTTAAGTTTGTTTCAAAGAATCAATGAATAACATCTGATTCATTGAATTAATGATTGAAGTTTGATTCAATGATTGAAGGAATGCAGTTTGTTTGATTGATTGAAAACGTTAATATCGACACATTGACTGAATGAGAGAGACTCAACTCATTGAATTACAACGCGCACTCTGTTTCTTTGAATGAATGCATGCAGTATGAATGATTGCAGTTGGATTTACTGAATAAATGAGTTATGTTTGTTTCATTGAATCAATGAATAATGTTTGATTTTTTGAATCAATGATTGAAGTTTGATTAAATGTTTGAATGAATGCAGTTTGTTTCATTGATTGAAAGCGTTAAGCTGGACACATTGTATGACTGAGAGAAGGTCTACTCATTTAATAAATAGTTGCAGTAAGGTTTCATTGAATGAATGATTTAATTTTAAGTCAATGACTGAATGCATGCAGTTTATTTCAATGAATGAGAGCGTAAAGCTCCAGATTTTGAATTAACATGTGCAGTCTGTTTCATTGAATTAATCTTTGCAGTTTGTTTCACAGAATGAATGGGAAAAGCTGTACGCATTGGATTAGCACGTGGACTCTGTTTCATTGAACGAACGCATGCCGTTTGTTACATTGCATGAATCAATGCAGTTGGATGCAGGAAAACTGCATTGTTTCAGAGAATCATCGATCAACATCTGCTTCATTGAATTAATGATTGAAGTTTAATTAAATGATTGAAGTTAATTCAATGATTGAAGTTTGACACAATGTTTGAATGAATGCAGTTTGTTTCACTGAATTAAAACTCGAGACATTGACTGAATGAGAGGAGCTCCACTCATTGAATAAACACGTGCAGTAAGGTTTCATTGAATGAATGTGTGCAGTTTGTTTCATTGCATGAATGATAGAATTTTGATTCAATGACTGTGTGCATGCAGTTTGTTTCAATGAAGAAAAGTGTGAAGCTCGAATTTGAATAAATGAGAAATGCTCTAGACATTGAATTAACACGTGCAGTCTGTTTCATTGAATTAATCTTTGCAGATTGTTTCACAGAATGAATGGGAAAATGCTATAAGCATTGGATTAGCACTTGCACTCTGTTTCATTGAACGAAGTCATGCAGTTTGTTTCATTGTGTGAATTAATGCAGTTGGACGCACTAAGAAATAGGTTACGTTTGATTCAGAGAATCAACAATTAACATCTGACTCATTGAATTAATGATTGAAGTTTAATTCAATGATTGAATGAATGCCGTTTGTTTCATTGAAAGAAAGCGTTAAGCCCGAGACATTGGCTGAATGAGAGAGGCTCAACTCTCAATTATCACGAGCTCTCTGTTTCATTGAATGAACGAATGCAGCTTTTTTGACTGTACGTATGAATGCAGTTGGATTCACTAAAGAAATGAGTTAAGTTTGTTTCATTGAATCAATGAATAACGTTTGATTAATTGAAATAATGATTGAAGTTTGACATAATGTTTGAATGAATGCAATTTGTTTCACTGAATTAAAATTCGAGACATTGACTGAATGAGAGGAGCTCTACTCATTGAATAAACACGTGCAGTAAGGTTTCATTGAATGAATGTGTGCAGTTTGTTTCATTGCATGAATGATAGAATTTTGATTCAATGACTGTGTGCATGCAGTTTGTTTCAATGAAGGAAAGTGTGAAGCTCGAATTTGAATAAATGAGAGAAGCTCTAGTCATTGAATTAACACGTGCAGTCTGTTTCATTGAATTAATCTTTGCAGTTTGTATCACAGGATAAATGGGAAATGCTCTACGCATTGGATTAGCCCGTGCAACCTGTTTCATTGAACGAACGCATGCAATTTGTTTCATTGTGTGAATTAATGCAGTTGGACGCACTAAGAAATGGGTTACGTTTGATTCAGAGAATCAACATTAACATCTGATTCATTGAATTCATGATTGAAGTTTAATTCAATGATTGAATGAATGCTGTTTGTTTCATTGAAAGAAAGCGTTAAGCCCGAGACATTGACTGAATGAGAGAGGCTCAACTCATTGAATTACCACGTGCACTCTGTTTCATTGAATGAACGATTGCAGCTTGTTTGACTGTACGAATGAATGCAGTTGGATTCACTATAGAAATGAGTTAAGTTTGTTTCATTGAATCATTGAATAACGTTTGAGTAATTGAAATAATGATTGAAGTTTGATTCAATGATTGAATGAATCCAGTTTGTTTCATTGATTGAAAGCGTTAAGCTCGAGACATTGACTTTATGAGAGAAGGTCAAATCATTGAAATACCACGTTACAAAGTGGTTTGGTTGTTTGATTGTATGAATGAAAGCAGTTGGATTCGCGAAACAATTGAGTTAAGTTTGTATCAAAGATTCAGCGATTAACGTCTGATTCACTGAATCAATGATGGAACTTTGACCCAATGAGTGAATGCTGTTTGTTTCATTGTATGAAAGCTCGAGACATTGACTGAATGATAAAAGCTCTACACATTAATGCAGTTGGACGCACTAAGAAACGGGTTACGTTTGATTCAGAGATTCAACGATTAACATCTAATCAATGCTTGAAGTTTGATTCAATGATTGAATGAATGCAGTTTGTTTCATTGATTGAAAGCGTTAAGCTTCTGTCATTGACTGAATGACACAAGCTCAAATCAATGAAATACTACGTACACTCGGTTTCATTCAATGAATGCATGTTTGTTACAAAGAATCAGCGATTAACATCTGATTCATTGAATTAATGATTGAAGTTTGATTCAATGATTGAATGAATGCCGTTTGTTTCATTGAAAGAAAGCGTTAAGCCCGAGACATTGGCTGAATGAGAGAGGCTCAACTCATTGAATTACCACGTGCACTCTGTTTCATTGAATGAACGAATGCAGCTTGTTTGACTGTACGTATGAATGCAGTTGGATTCACAAAAGAAATGAGTTAAGTTAGTTTCATTGAATCAATGAATAACGTTTGATTAATTGAAATAATGATTGACGTTTGACATAATGTTTGAATGAATGCAGTTTGTTTCACTGAATTAAAACTCGAGACATTGACTGAATGAGAGGAGCTCCACTCATTGAATAAACACGTGCAGTAAGGTTTCATTGAATGAATGTGTGCAGTTTGTTTCATTGCATGAATGATAGAATTTTGATTCAATGACTGTGTGCATGCAGTTTGTTTCAATGAAGGAAAGTGTGAAGCTCGAATTTGAATAAATGAGAGAAACTCTAGTCATTGAATTAACACGTGCAGTCTGTTTCATTGAATTAATCTTTGCAGTTTGTTTCACAGAATGAAAGGGAAATGCAATACGCATTGGATAAACACGCGAACTCTGTTTCGTTGAATGAACGCATGCAGTTTGTATCATTGTGTGAAAAAATGCAGTTGGACGCTTTAAGAAACGGGTTACGTTTGATTCAGAGATTCAACGATTAACATCTGATTCATTGAATTAATGATTGAAGTTTAATTCAATGATTGAATGAATGCTGTTTGTTTCATTGAAAGAAAGCGTTAAGCCCGAGACATTGACTGAATGAGAGAGGCTCAACTCATTGAATTACCACGTGCACTCTGTTTCATTGATTTAACGAATGCAGCTTGTTTGACTGTACGAATGAATGCAGTTGGATTCACTAAAGAAATGAGTTAAGTTTGTTTCATTGAATCAATGAATAACGTTTGATTAATTGAAATAATGATTGAAGTTTGATTCAATGATTGAATGAATGCAGTTTGTTTCATTGATTGAAAGCGTTAAGCTCGAGACATTGACTTTATGAGAGAAGGTCAAATCATTGAAATACCACGATACAAAGTGGTTTGTTTGTTTGATTGTATGAATGAATGCAGTTGGGTTCACTAAACAATTGAGTTAAGTTTGTATCAAAGATTCAGCGATTAACGTCTGAATCAATGATGGAAGTTTGACCCAATGTGAGAATGCAGTTTTTTCGTTGAATGAAAGCTCGAGACATTGACTGAATGATAGAAGCTCTACACATTGAATAATCACTTTCAGCAAGTTTCATTGAATGAATGTATGCAGTTTGTTACAATGAATGAAAGCGTAAAGCTTGAGATTTTGAATAAATAAGAGCTCTAGTCATTGAATTAACACGTGCAGTCTGTTTCATTGAATTAATCTTTGCAGTTTGTATCACAGGATAAATGGGAAATGCTCTACGCATTGGAATAGCCCATGCAACCTGTTTCATTGAACGAACGCATGCAAATTGTTTCATTGTATGAATTAATGCAGTTGAACGCACGAAAAAATAAGTTAAGTTTGTTTCAAAGAATCAATGAATAACATCTGATTCATTGAATTAATGATTGAAGTTTGATTCAATGATTGAAGGAATGCAGTTTGTTTGATTGATTGAAAACGTTAATATCGACACATTGACTGAATGAGAGAGACTCAACTCATTGAATTACAACGCGCACTCTGTTTCTTTGAATGAATGCATGCAGTATGAATGATTGCAGTTGGATTTACTGAATAAATGAGTTATGTTTGTTTCATTGAATCAATGAATAATGTTTGATTTTTTGAATCAATGATTGAAGTTTGATTAAATGTTTGAATGAATGCAGTTTGTTTCATTGATTGAAAGCGTTAAGCTGGAGACATTGTATGACTGAGAGAAGGTCTACTCATTTAATAAATAGTTGCAGTAAGGTTTCATTGAATGAATGATTTAATTTTAAGTCAATGACTGAATGCATGCAGTTTATTTCAATGAATGAGAGCGTAAAGCTCCAGATTTTGAATTAACACGTGCAGTCTGTTTCATTGAATTAATCTTTGCAGTTTGTTTCACAGAATGAATGGGAAAAGCTGTACGCATTGGATTAGCACGTGGACTCTGTTTCATTGAACGAACGCATGCCGTTTGTTACATTGCATGAATCAATGCAGTTGGATGCAGGAAAACTGCATTGTTTCAGAGAATCATCGATCAACATCTGCTTCATTGAATTAATGATTGAAGTTTAATTAAATGATTGAAGTTAATTCAATGATTGAAGTTTGACACAATGTTTGAATGAATGCAGTTTGTTTCACTGTATTAAAACTCGAGACATTGACTGAATGAGAGGAGCTCCACTCATTGAATAAACACGTGCAGTAAGGTTTCATTGAATGAATGTGTGCAGTTTGTTTCATTGCATGAATGATAGAATTTTGATTCAATGACTGTGTGCATGCAGTTTGTTTCAATGAAGAAAAGTGTGAAGCTCGAATTTGAATAAATGAGAAATGCTCTAGACATTGAATTAACACGTGCAGTCTGTTTCATTGAATTAATCTTTGCAGATTGTTTCACAGAATGAATGGGAAAATGCTATAAGCATTGGATTAGCACTTGCACTCTGTTTCATGAACGAAGTCATGCAGTTTGTCTCATTTTGTGAATTAATGCAGTTGGACGCACTAAGAAATAGGTTACGTTTGATTCAGAGAATCAACAATTAACATCTGACTCATTGAATTAATGATTGAAGTTTAATTCAATGATTGAATGAATGCCGTTTGTTTCATTGAAAGAAAGCATTAAGCCCGAGACATTGGCTGAAAGAGAGAGGCTCAACTCATTCAATTATCACGAGCTCTCTGTTTCATTGAATGAACGAATGCAGCTTGTTTGACTGTACGTATGAATGCAGTTGGATTCACTAAAGAAATGAGTTAAGTTTGTTTCATTGAATCAATGAATAACGTTTGATTAATTGAAATAATGATTGAAGCTTGACATAATGTTTGAATGAATGCAATTTGTTTCACTGAATTAAAATTCGAGACATTGACTGAATGAGAGGAGCTCTACTCATTGAATAAACACGTGCAGTAAGGTTTCATTGAATGAATGTGTGCAGTTTGTTTCATTGCATGAATGATAGAATTTTGATTCAATGACTGTGTGCATGCAGTTTGTTTCAATGAAGGAAAGTGTGAAGCTCGAATTTGAATAAATGAGAGAAGCTCTAGCCATTGAATTAACACGTGCAGTCTGTTTCATTGAATTAATCTTTGCAGTTTGTATCACAGGATAAATGGGAAATGCTTTACGCATTGGATTAGCCCGTGCAACCTGTTTCATTGAACGAACGCATGCAATTTGTTTCATTGTGTGAATTAATGCAGTTGGACGCACGAAAAAATTAGTTAAGTTTGTTTCAAAGAATCAATGAATAACATCTGATTCATTGAATTAATGATAGAATTTTGAATCAATGATTGAAGGAATGCAGTTTGTTTGATTGATTGAAAACGTTAATATCGACACATTGACAGAATGATAGAGGCTCAACTCATTGAATTACAACGCGCACTCTGTTTCTTTGAATGAATGCATGCAGTTTGTTTGACTGTATGAATGAATGCAGTTGGATTTACCAAAGAAATGAGTTATGTTTGTTTATTGAATCAATGAATAATGTTTGATTTTTTGAATCAATAATTGAAGTTTGATTAAATGTTTGAATGATGCAGTTTGTTTCATTGATTGAAAGCGTTAAGCTCGAGTAATTGAATGAATAAGAGAAGGTCTACTTATTTAATAAATACTTGCAGTAAGGTTTCATTGAATGAATGATTTAATTTTAAGTCAATGACTGAATGCATTCAGTTTGTTTCAATGAATGAGAGCGTAAAGCTCCAGATTTTGAATTAACATGTGCAGTCTGTTTCATTGAATTAATCTTTGCAGTTTGTTTCACAGAATGAATGGGAAAAGCTGTACGCATTGGATTAGCACGTGGACTCTGTTTCATTGAACGAACGCATGCCGTTTGTTACATTGCATGAATCAATGCAGTTGGATGCAGGAAAACTGCATTGTTTCAGAGAATCATCGATCAACATCTGCTTCATTGAATTAATGATTGAAGTTTAATTAAATGATTGAAGTTAATTCAATGATTGAAGTTTGACACAATGTTTGAATGAATGCAGTTTGTTTCACTGAATTAAAACTCGAGACATTGACTGAATGAGAGGAGCTCCACTCATTGAATAAACACGTGCAGTAAGGTTTCATTGAATGAATGTGTGCAGTTTGTTTCATTGCATGAATGATAGAATTTTGATTCAATGACTGTGTGCATGCAGTTTGTTTCAATGAAGAAAAGTGTGAAGCTCGAATTTGAATAAATGAGAAATGCTCTAGACATTGAATTAACACGTGCAGTCTGTTTCATTGAATTAATCTTTGCAGATTGTTTCACAGAATGAATGGGAAAATGCTATAAGCATTGGATTAGCACTTGCACTCTGTTTCATTGAACGAAGTCATGCAGTTTGTTTCATTGTGTGAATTAATGCAGTTGGACGCACTAAGAAATAGGTTACGTTTGATTCAGAGAATCAACAATTAACATCTGACTCATTGAATTAATGATTGAAGTTTAATTCAATGATTGAATGAATGCCGTTTGTTTCATTGAAAGAAAGCGTTAAGCCCGAGACATTGGCTGAATGAGAGAGGCTCAACTCATTCAATTATCACGAGCTCTCTGTTTCATTGAATGAACGAATGCAGCTTGTTTGACTGTACGTATGAATGCAGTTGGATTCACTAAAGAAATGAGTTAAGTTTGTTTCATTGAATCAATGAATAACGTTTGATTAATTGAAATAATGATTGAAGTTTGACATAATGTTTGAATGAATGCAATTTGTTTCACTGAATTAAAATTCGAGACATTGACTGAATGAGAGGAGCTCTACTCATTGAATAAACACGTGCAGTAAGGTTTCATTGAATGAATGTGTGCAGTTTGTTTCATTGCATGAATGATAGAATTTTGATTCAATGACTGTGTGCATGCAGTTTGTTTCAATGAAGGAAAGTGTGAAGCTCGAATTTGAATAAATGAGAGAAGCTCTAGTCATTGAATTAACACGTGCAGTCTGTTTCATTGAATTAATCTTTGCAGTTTGTATCACAGGATAAATGGGAAATGCTCTACGCATTGGATTAGCCCGTGCAACCTGTTTCATTGAACGAACGCATGCAATTTGTTTCATTGTGTGAATTAATGCAGTTGGACGCACTAAGAAATGGGTTACGTTTGATTCAGAGAATCAACATTAACATCTGATTCATTGAATTCATGATTGAAGTTTAATTCAATGATTGAATGAATGCTGTTTGTTTCATTGAAAGAAAGCGTTAAGCCCGAGACATTGACTGAATGAGAGAGGCTCAACTCATTGAATTACCACGTGCACTCTGTTTCATTGAATGAACGATTGCAGCTTGTTTGACTGTACGAATGAATGCAGTTGGATTCACTATAGAAATGAGTTAAGTTTGTTTCATTGAATCATTGAATAACGTTTGAGTAATTGAAATAATGATTGAAGTTTGATTCAATGATTGAATGAATCCAGTTTGTTTCATTGATTGAAAGCGTTAAGCTCGAGACATTGACTTTATGAGAGAAGGTCAAATCATTGAAATACCACGTTACAAAGTGGTTTGGTTGTTTGATTGTATGAATGAAAGCAGTTGGATTCGCGAAACAATTGAGTTAAGTTTGTATCAAAGATTCAGCGATTAACGTCTGATTCACTGAATCAATGATGGAACTTTGACCCAATGTGTGAATGCTGTTTGTTTCATTGTATGAAAGCTCGAGACATTGACTGAATGATAAAAGCTCTACACATTAATGCAGTTGGACGCACTAAGAAACGGGTTACGTTTGATTCAGAGATTCAACGATTAACATCTAATCAATGCTTGAAGTTTGATTCAATGATTGAATGAATGCAGTTTGTTTCATTGATTGAAAGCGTTAAGCTTCTGTCATTGACTGAATGACACAAGCTCAAATCAATGAAATACTACGTACACTCGGTTTCATTCAATGAATGCATGTTTGTTACAAAGAATCAGCGATTAACATCTGATTCATTGAATTAATGATTGAAGTTTGATTCAATGATTGAATGAATGCCGTTTGTTTCATTGAAAGAAAGCGTTAAGCCCGAGACATTGGCTGAATGAGAGAGGCTCAACTCATTGAATTACCACGTGCACTCTGTTTCATTGAATGAACGAATGCAGCTTGTTTGACTGTACGTATGAATGCAGTTGGATTCACAAAAGAAATGAGTTAAGTTAGTTTCATTGAATCAATGAATAACGTTTGATTAATTGAAATAATGATTGACGTTTGACATAATGTTTGAATGAATGCAGTTTGTTTCACTGAATTAAAACTCGAGACATTGACTGAATGAGAGGAGCTCCACTCATTGAATAAACACGTGCAGTAAGGTTTCATTGAATGAATGTGTGCAGTTTGTTTCATTGCATGAATGATAGAATTTTGATTCAATGACTGTGTGCATGCAGTTTGTTTCAATGAAGGAAAGTGTGAAGCTCGAATTTGAATAAATGAGAGAAACTCTAGTCATTGAATTAACACGTGCAGTCTGTTTCATTGAATTAATCTTTGCAGTTTGTTTCACAGAATGAAAGGGAAATGCAATACGCATTGGATAAACACGCGAACTCTGTTTCGTTGAATGAACGCATGCAGTTTGTATCATTGTGTGAAAAAATGCAGTTGGACGCTTTAAGAAACGGGTTACGTTTGATTCAGAGATTCAACGATTAACATCTGATTCATTGAATTCATGATTGAAGTTTAATTCAATGATTGAATGAATGCTGTTTGTTTCATTGAAAGAAAGCGTTAAGCCCGAGACATTGACTGAATGAGAGAGGCTCAACTCATTGAATTACCACGTGCACTCTGTTTCATTGATTTAACGAATGCAGCTTGTTTGACTGTACGAATGAATGCAGTTGGATTCACTAAAGAAATGAGTTAAGTTTGTTTCATTGAATCAATGAATAACGTTTGATTAATTGAAATAATGATTGAAGTTTGATTCAATGATTGAATGAATGCAGTTTGTTTCATTGATTGAAAGCGTTAAGCTCGAGACATTGACTTTATGAGAGAAGGTCAAATCATTGAAATACCACGATACAAAGTGGTTTGTTTGTTTGATTGTATGAATGAATGCAGTTGGGTTCACTAAACAATTGAGTTAAGTTTGTATCAAAGATTCAGCGATTAACGTCTGAATCAATGATGGAAGTTTGACCCAATGTGAGAATGCAGTTTTTTCGTTGAATGAAAGCTCGAGACATTGACTGAATGATAGAAGCTCTACACATTGAATAATCACTTTCAGCAAGTTTCATTGAATGAATGTACGCAGTTTGTTACAATGAATGAAAGCGTAAAGCTTGAGATTTTGAATAAATAAGAGAAGCTCTAGTCATTGAATTAACACGTGCAGTCTGTTTCATTGAATTAATCTTTGCAGTTTGTATCACAGGATAAATGGGAAATGCTCTACGCATTGGAATAGCCCATGCAACCTGTTTCATTGAACGAACGCATGCAAATTGTTTCATTGTATGAATTAATGCAGTTGAACGCACGAAAAAATAAGTTAAGTTTGTTTCAAAGAATCAATGAATAACATCTGATTCATTGAATTAATGATTGAAGTTTGATTCAATGATTGAAGGAATGCAGTTTGTTTGATTGATTGAAAACGTTAATATCGACACATTGACTGAATGAGAGAGACTCAACTCATTGAATTACAACGCGCACTCTGTTTCTTTGAATGAATGCATGCAGTATGAATGATTGCAGTTGGATTTACTGAATAAATGAGTTATGTTTGTTTCATTGAATCAATGAATAATGTTTGATTTTTTGAATCAATGATTGAAGTTTGATTAAATGTTTGAATGAATGCAGTTTGTTTCATTGATTGAAAGCGTTAAGCTGGACACATTGTATGACTGAGAGAAGGTCTACTCATTTAATAAATAGTTGCAGTAAGGTTTCATTGAATGAATGATTTAATTTTAAGTCAATGACTGAATGCATGCAGTTTATTTCAATGAATGAGAGCGTAAAGCTCCAGATTTTGAATTAACATGTGCAGTCTGTTTCATTGAATTAATCTTTGCAGTTTGTTTCACAGAATGAATGGGAAAAGCTGTACGCATTGGATTAGCACGTGGACTCTGTTTCATTGAACGAACGCATGCATTCTGCATTGCATGAATCAATGCAGTTGGATGCAGGAAAACTGCATTGTTTCAGAGAATCATCGATCAACATCTGCTTCATTGAATTAATGATTGAAGTTTAATTAAATGATTGAAGTTAATTCAATGATTGAAGTTTGACACAATGTTTGAATGAATGCAGTTTGTTTCACTGAATTAAAACTCGAGACATTGACTGAATGAGAGGAGCTCCACTCATTGAATAAACACGTGCAGTAAGGTTTCATTGAATGAATGTGTGCAGTTTGTTTCATTGCATGAATGATAGAATTTTGATTCAATGACTGAGTGCATGCAGTTTGTTTCAATGAAGAAAAGTGTGAAGCTCGAATTTGAATAAATGAGAAATGCTCTAGACATTGAATTAACACGTGCAGTCTGTTTCATTGAATTAATCTTTGCAGATTGTTTCACAGAATGAATGGGAAAATGCTATAAGCATTGGATTAGCACTTGCACTCTGTTTCATTGAACGAAGTCATGCAGTTTGTTTCATTGTGTGAATTAATGCAGTTGGACGCACTAAGAAATAGGTTACGTTTGATTCAGAGAATCAACAATTAACATCTGACTCATTGAATTAATGATTGAAGTTTAATTCAATGATTGAATGAATGCCGTTTGTTTCATTGAAAGAAAGCGTTAAGCCCGAGACATTGGCTGAATGAGAGAGGCTCAACTCATTCAATTATCACGAGCTCTCTGTTTCATTGAATGAACGAATGCAGCTTTTTTGACTGTACGTATGAATGCAGTTGGATTCACTAAAGAAATGAGTTAAGTTTGTTTCATTGAATCAATGAATAACGTTTGATTAATTGAAATAATGATTGAAGTTTGACATAATGTTTGAATGAATGCAATTTGTTTCACTGAATTAAAATTCGAGACATTGACTGAATGAGAGGAGCTCTACTCATTGAATAAACACGTGCAGTAAGGTTTCATTGAATGAATGTGTGCAGTTTGTTTCATTGCATGAATGATAGAATTTTGATTCAATGACTGTGTGCATGCAGTTTGTTTCAATGAAGGAAAGTGTGAAGCTCGAATTTGAATAAATGAGAGAAGCTCTAGTCATTGAATTAACACGTGCAGTCTGTTTCATTGAATTAATCTTTGCAGTTTGTATCACAGGATAAATGGGAAATGCTCTACGCATTGGATTAGCCCGTGCAACCTGTTTCATTGAACGAACGCATGCAATTTGTTTCATTGTGTGAATTAATGCAGTTGGACGCACTAAGAAATGGGTTACGTTTGATTCAGAGAATCAACATTAACATCTGATTCATTGAATTCATGATTGAAGTTTAATTCAATGATTGAATGAATGCTGTTTGTTTCATTGAAAGAAAGCGTTAAGCCCGAGACATTGACTGAATGAGAGAGGCTCAACTCATTGAATTACCACGTGCACTCTGTTTCATTGAATGAACGATTGCAGCTTGTTTGACTGTACGAATGAATGCAGTTGGATTCACTATAGAAATGAGTTAAGTTTGTTTCATTGAATCATTGAATAACGTTTGAGTAATTGAAATAATGATTGAAGTTTGATTCAATGATTGAATGAATCCAGTTTGTTTCATTGATTGAAAGCGTTAAGCTCGAGACATTGACTTTATGAGAGAAGGTCAAATCATTGAAATACCACGTTACAAAGTGGTTTGGTTGTTTGATTGTATGAATGAAAGCAGTTGGATTCGCGAAACAATTGAGTTAAGTTTGTATCAAAGATTCAGCGATTAACGTCTGATTCACTGAATCAATGATGGAACTTTGACCCAATGTGTGAATGCTGTTTGTTTCATTGTATGAAAGCTCGAGACATTGACTGAATGATAAAAGCTCTACACATTAATGCAGTTGGACGCACTAAGAAACGGGTTACGTTTGATTCAGAGATTCAACGATTAACATCTAATCAATGCTTGAAGTTTGATTCAATGATTGAATGAATGCAGTTTGTTTCATTGATTGAAAGCGTTAAGCTTCTGTCATTGACTGAATGACACAAGCTCAAATCAATGAAATACTACGTACACTCGGTTTCATTCAATGAATGCATGTTTGTTACAAAGAATCAGCGATTAACATCTGATTCATTGAATTAATGATTGAAGTTTGATTCAATGATTGAATGAATGCCGTTTGTTTCATTGAAAGAAAGCGTTAAGCCCGAGACATTGGCTGAATGAGAGAGGCTCAACTCATTGAATTACCACGTGCACTCTGTTTCATTGAATGAACGAATGCAGCTTGTTTGACTGTACGTATGAATGCAGTTGGATTCACAAAAGAAATGAGTTAAGTTAGTTTCATTGAATCAATGAATAACGTTTGATTAATTGAAATAATGATTGACGTTTGACATAATGTTTGAATGAATGCAGTTTGTTTCACTGAATTAAAACTCGAGACATTGACTGAATGAGAGGAGCTCCACTCATTGAATAAACACGTGCAGTAAGGTTTCATTGAATGAATGTGTGCAGTTTGTTTCATTGCATGAATGATAGAATTTTGATTCAATGACTGTGTGCATGCAGTTTGTTTCAATGAAGGAAAGTGTGAAGCTCGAATTTGAATAAATGAGAGAAACTCTAGTCATTGAATTAACACGTGCAGTCTGTTTCATTGAATTAATCTTTGCAGTTTGTTTCACAGAATGAAAGGGAAATGCAATACGCATTGGATAAACACGCGAACTCTGTTTCGTTGAATGAACGCATGCAGTTTGTATCATTGTGTGAAAAAATGCAGTTGGACGCTTTAAGAAACGGGTTACGTTTGATTCAGAGATTCAACGATTAACATCTGATTCATTGAATTCATGATTGAAGTTTAATTCAATGATTGAATGAATGCTGTTTGTTTCATTGAAAGAAAGCGTTAAGCCCGAGACATTGACTGAATGAGAGAGGCTCAACTCATTGAATTACCACGTGCACTCTGTTTCATTGATTTAACGAATGCAGCTTGTTTGACTGTACGAATGAATGCAGTTGGATTCACTAAAGAAATGAGTTAAGTTTGTTTCATTGAATCAATGAATAACGTTTGATTAATTGAAATAATGATTGAAGTTTGATTCAATGATTGAATGAATGCAGTTTGTTTCATTGATTGAAAGCGTTAAGCTCGAGACATTGACTTTATGAGAGAAGGTCAAATCATTGAAATACCACGATACAAAGTGGTTTGTTTGTTTGATTGTATGAATGAATGCAGTTGGGTTCACTAAACAATTGAGTTAAGTTTGTATCAAAGATTCAGCGATTAACGTCTGATTCACTGAATCAATGATGGAAGTTTGACCCAATGTGAGAATGCAGTTTTTTCGTTGAATGAAAGCTCGAGACATTGACTGAATGATAGAAGCTCTACACATTGAATAATCACTTTCAGCAAGTTTCATTGAATGAATGTATGCAGTTTGTTACAATGAATGAAAGCGTAAAGCTTGAGATTTTGAATAAATAAGAGAAGCTCTAGTCATTGAATTAACACGTGCAGTCTGTTTCATTGAATTAATCTTTGCAGTTTGTATCACAGGATAAATGGGAAATGCTCTACGCATTGGAATAGCCCATGCAACCTGTTTCATTGAACGAACGCATGCAAATTGTTTCATTGTATGAATTAATGCAGTTGAACGCACGAAAAAATAAGTTAAGTTTGTTTCAAAGAATCAATGAATAACATCTGATTCATTGAATTAAGGATTGAAGTTTGATTCAATGATTGAAGGAATGCAGTTTGTTTGATTGATTGAAAACGTTAATATCGACACATTGACTGAATGAGAGAGACTCAACTCATTGAATTACAACGCGCACTCTGTTTCTTTGAATGAATGCATGCAGTATGAATGATTGCAGTTGGATTTACTGAATAAATGAGTTATGTTTGTTTCATTGAATCAATGAATAATGTTTGATTTTTTGAATCAATGATTGAAGTTTGATTAAATGTTTGAATGAATGCAGTTTGTTTCATTGATTGAAAGCGTTAAGCTGGAGACATTGTATGACTGAGAGAAGGTCTACTCATTTAATAAATAGTTGCAGTAAGGTTTCATTGAATGAATGATTTAATTTTAAGTCAATGACTGAATGCATGCAGTTTATTTCAATGAATGAGAGCGTAAAGCTCCAGATTTTGAATTAACATGTGCAGTCTGTTTCATTGAATTAATCTTTGCAGTTTGTTTCACAGAATGAATGGGAAAAGCTGTACGCATTGGATTAGCACGTGGACTCTGTTTCATTGAACGAACGCATGCCGTTTGTTACATTGCATGAATCAATGCAGTTGGATGCAGGAAAACTGCATTGTTTCAGAGAATCATCGATCAACATCTGCTTCATTGAATTAATGATTGAAGTTTAATTAAATGATTGAAGTTAATTCAATGATTGAAGTTTGACACAATGTTTGAATGAATGCAGTTTGTTTCACTGAATTAAAACTCGAGACATTGACTGAATGAGAGGAGCTCCACTCATTGAATAAACACGTGCAGTAAGGTTTCATTGAATGAATGTGTGCAGTTTGTTTCATTGCATGAATGATAGAATTTTGATTCAATGACTGAGTGCATGCAGTTTGTTTCAATGAAGAAAAGTGTGAAGCTCGAATTTGAATAAATGAGAAATGCTCTAGACATTGAATTAACACGTGCAGTCTGTTTCATTGAATTAATCTTTGCAGATTGTTTCACAGAATGAATGGGAAAATGCTATAAGCATTGGATTAGCACTTGCACTCTGTTTCATGAACGAAGTCATGCAATTTGTCTCATTTTGTGAATTAATGCAGTTGGACGCACTAAGAAATAGGTTACGTTTGATTCAGAGAATCAACAATTAACATCTGACTCATTGAATTAATGATTGAAGTTTAATTCAATGATTGAATGAATGCCGTTTGTTTCATTGAAAGAAAGCATTAAGCCCGAGACATTGGCTGAATGAGAGAGGCTCAACTCATTCAATTATCACGAGCTCTCTGTTTCATTGAATGAACGAATGCAGCTTGTTTGACTGTACGTATGAATGCAGTTGGATTCACTAAAGAAATGAGTTAAGTTTGTTTCATTGAATCAATGAATAACGTTTGATTAATTGAAATAATGATTGAAGCTTGACATAATGTTTGAATGAATGCAATTTGTTTCACTGAATTAAAATTCGAGACATTGACTGAATGAGAGGAGCTCTACTCATTGAATAAACACGTGCAGTAAGGTTTCATTGAATGAATGTGTGCAGTTTGTTTCATTGCATGAATGATAGAATTTTGATTCAATGACTGTGTGCATGCAGTTTGTTTCAATGAAGGAAAGTGTGAAGCTCGAATTTGAATAAATGAGAGAAGCTCTAGTCATTGAATTAACACGTGCAGTCTGTTTCATTGAATTAATCTTTGCAGTTTGTATCACAGGATAAATGGGAAATGCTCTACGCATTGGATTAGCCCGTGCAACCTGTTTCATTGAACGAACGCATGCAATTTGTTTCATTGTGTGAATTAATGCAGTTGGACGCACGAAAAAATTAGTTAAGTTTGTTTCAAAGAATCAATGAATAACATCTGATTCATTGAATTAATGATAGAATTTTGAATCAATGATTGAAGGAATGCAGTTTGTTTGATTGATTAAAAACGTTAATATCGACACATTGACTGAATGAGAGAGGCTCAACTCATTGAATTACAACGCGCACTCTGTTTCTTTGAATGAATGCAGTATGAATGATTGCAGTTTGATTTACTGAATAAATGAGTTATGTTTGTTTCATTGAATCAATGAATAATGTTTGATTTTTTGAATCAATGATTGAAGTTTGATTAAATGTTTGAATGAATGCAGTTTGTTTCATTGATTGAATGCGTTAAGCTCGAGACATTGTATGACTGAGAGAAGGTCTACTCATTTAATAAATAGTTGCAGTAAGGTTTCATTGAATGAATGATTTAATTTTAAGTCAATGACTGAATGCATGCAGTTTGTTTCAATGAATCAGAGCGTAAAGCTCCAGATTTTGAATTAACATGTGCAGTCTGTTTCATTGAATTAATCTTTGCAGTTTGTTTCACAGAATGAATGGGAAAAGCTCTACGCATTGGATTAGCCCGTGCAACCTGTTTCATTGAACGAACGCATGCAAATTGTTTCATTGTATGAATTAATGCAGTTGAACGCGCGAAAAAATGAGTTAAGTTTGTTTCAAAGAATCAATGAATAACATCTGATTAATTGAATTAATGATTGAATTTTGAATCAATGATTGAAGGAATGCAGTTTGTTTGATTGATTGAAAACGTTAATATCGACACATTGACTGAATGAGAGAGGCTCAACCCATTGAATTACAACGCGCACTCTGTTTCTTTGAATGAATGCATGCAGTTTGTTTGACTGTATGAATGATTGCAGTTGGATGTACTGAATAAATGAGTTAAGTTTGTTTCATTGAATCAATGAATAATGTTTGATTTTTTGAATCAATAATTGAAGTTTGATTAAATGTTTGAATGATGCAGTTTGTTTTGTTGATTGAAAGCGTTAAGCTCGAGTAATTGAATGAATGAGAGAAGGTCTACTCATTGAATAAACAGTTGCAGTAAGGTTTCATTGAATGAATGATTTAATTTTAAGTCAATGACTGAATGCATGCAGTTTGTTTCAATAAATGAGAGCGTAAAGCTCCAGATTTTGAATTAACATGTGCAGTCTGTTTCATTGAATTAATCTTTGCAGTTTGTTTCACAGAATGAATGGGAAAAGCTGTACGCATTGCACTCTGTTTCATTGAACGAACGCATGCCGTTTGTTACATTGAATGAATCAATGCAGTTGGATGCACGAAAACTGCATTGTTTCAGAGAATCAACGATCAACATTTGCTTCATTGAATTAATGATTGAAGTTTAATTCAATGATTGAAGTTTAACACAATGTTTGAATGAATGCAGTTTGTTTCACTGAATTAAAAGTCAAGACATTGACTGAATGAGAGGAGCTCTACTCATTGAATAAACGCGTGCAGTAAGATTTCGTTGAATGAATACGTGCAGTTTATTTCATTGCATGAATGATAGAATTTTGATTCAATGACTGTGTGCATGCAGTTTGTTTCAATGAAGGAAAGCGTGAAGCTCGAATTTGAATAAATGAGAGAAGCTCTAGTCATTGAATTAACACGTGCAGTCGGTTTCATTGAATTAATCTTTGCAGATTGTTTCACAGAATGAATGGGAAAATGCTATAAGCATTGGATTAGCACTTGCACTCTGTTTCATTGAACGAAGGCATGCAGTTTGTTTCATTGTGTGAATTAATGCAGTTGGACGCACTAAGAAATAGGTTACGTTTGATTCAGAGAATCAACAATTAACATCTGACTCATTGAATTAATGATTGAAGTTTAATTCAATGATTGAATGAATGCCGTTTGTTTCATTGAAAGAAAGCGTTAAGCCCGAGACATTGGCTGAATGAGAGAGGCTCAACTCATTGAATTACCACGTGCACTCTGTTTCATTGAATGAACGAATGCAGCTTGTTTGACTGTACGTATGAATGCAGTTGGATTCACAAAAGAAATGAGTTAAGTTAGTTTCATTGAATCAATGAATAACGTTTGATTAATTGAAATAATGATTGACGTTTGACATAATGTTTGAATGAATGCAGTTTGTTTCACTGAATTAAAACTCGAGACATTGACTGAATGAGAGGAGCTCCACTCATTGAATAAACACGTGCAGTAAGGTTTCATTGAATGAATGTGTGCAGTTTGTTTCATTGCATGAATGATAGAATTTTGATTCAATGACTGTGTGCATGCAGTTTGTTTCAATGAAGGAAAGTGTGAAGCTCGAATTTGAATAAATGAGAGAAACTCTAGTCATTGAATTAACACGTGCAGTCTGTTTCATTGAATTAATCTTTGCAGTTTGTTTCACAGAATGAAAGGGAAATGCAATACGCATTGGATAAACACGCGAACTCTGTTTCGTTGAATGAACGCATGCAGTTTGTATCATTGTGTGAAATAATGCAGTTGGACGCTTTAAGAAACGGGTTACGTTTGATTCAGAGATTCAACGATTAACATCTGATTCATTGAATTCATGATTGAAGTTTAATTCAATGATTGAATGAATGCTGTTTGTTTCATTGAAAGAAAGCGTTAAGCCCGAGACATTGACTGAATGAGAGAGGCTCAACTCATTGAATTACCACGTGCACTCTGTTTCATTGATTTAACGAATGCAGCTTGTTTGACTGTACGAATGAATGCAGTTGGATTCACTAAAGAAATGAGTTAAGTTTGTTTCATTGAATCAATGAATAACGTTTGATTAATTGAAATAATGATTGAAGTTTGATTCAATGATTGAATGAATGCAGTTTGTTTCATTGATTGAAAGCGTTAAGCTCGAGACATTGACTTTATGAGAGAAGGTCAAATCATTGAAATACCACGATACAAAGTGGTTTGTTTGTTTGATTGTATGAATGAATGCAGTTGGGTTCACTAAACAATTGAGTTAAGTTTGTATCAAAGATTCAGCGATTAACGTCTGATTCACTGAATCAATGATGGAAGTTTGACCCAATGTGAGAATGCAGTTTTTTCGTTGAATGAAAGCTCGAGACATTGACTGAATGATAGAAGCTCTACACATTGAATAATCACTTTCCGCAAGTTTCATTGAATGAATGTATGCAGTTTGTTACAATGAATGAAAGCGTAAAGCTTGAGATTTTGAATAAATAAGAGAAGCTCTAGTCATTGAATTAACACGTGCAGTCTGTTTCATTGAATTAATCTTTGCAGTTTGTATCACAGGATAAATGGGAAATGCTCTACGCATTGGAATAGCCCATGCAACCTGTTTCATTGAACGAACGCATGCAAATTGTTTCATTGTATGAATTAATGCAGTTGAACGCACGAAAAAATAAGTTAAGTTTGTTTCAAAGAATCAATGAATAACATCTGATTCATTGAATTAATGATTGAAGTTTGATTCAATGATTGAAGGAATGCAGTTTGTTTGATTGATTGAAAACGTTAATATCGACACATTGACTGAATGAGAGAGACTCAACTCATTGAATTACAACGCGCACTCTGTTTCTTTGAATGAATGCATGCAGTATGAATGATTGCAGTTGGATTTACTGAATAAATGAGTTATGTTTGTTTCATTGAATCAATGAATAATGTTTGATTTTTTGAATCAATGATTGAAGTTTGATTAAATGTTTGAATGAATGCAGTTTGTTTCATTGATTGAAAGCGTTAAGCTGGAGACATTGTATGACTGAGAGAAGGTTTACTCATTTAATAAATAGTTGCAGTAAGGTTTCATTGAATGAATGATTTAATTTTAAGTCAATGACTGAATGCATGCAGTTTATTTCAATGAATGAGAGCGTAAAGCTCCAGATTTTGAATTAACATGTGCAGTCTGTTTCATTGAATTAATCTTTGCAGTTTGTTTCACAGAATGAATGGGAAAAGCTGTACGCATTGGATTAGCACGTGGACTCTGTTTCATTGAACGAACGCATGCCGTTTGTTACATTGCATGAATCAATGCAGTTGGATGCAGGAAAACTGCATTGTTTCAGAGAATCATCGATCAACATCTGCTTCATTGAATTAATGATTGAAGTTTAATTAAATGATTGAAGTTAATTCAATGATTGAAGTTTGACACAATGTTTGAATGAATGCAGTTTGTTTCACTGAATTAAAACTCGAGACATTGACTGAATGAGAGGAGCTCCACTCATTGAATAAACACGTGCAGTAAGGTTTCATTGAATGAATGTGTGCAGTTTGTTTCATTGCATGAATGATAGAATTTTGATTCAATGACTGTGTGCATGCAGTTTGTTTCAATGAAGAAAAGTGTGAAGCTCGAATTTGAATAAATGAGAAATGCTCTAGACATTGAATTAACACGTGCAGTCTGTTTCATTGAATTAATCTTTGCAGATTGTTTCACAGAATGAATGGGAAAATGCTATAAGCATTGGATTAGCACTTGCACTCTGTTTCATTGAACGAAGTCATGCAGTTTGTTTCATTGTGTGAATTAATGCAGTTGGACGCACTAAGAAATAGGTTACGTTTGATTCAGAGAATCAACAATTAACATCTGACTCATTGAATTAATGATTGAAGTTTAATTCAATGATTGAATGAATGCCGTTTGTTTCATTGAAAGAAAGCGTTAAGCCCGAGACATTGGCTGAATGAGAGAGGCTCAACTCATTCAATTATCACGAGCTCTCTGTTTCATTGAATGAACGAATGCAGCTTGTTTGACTGTACGTATGAATGCAGTTGGATTCACTAAAGAAATGAGTTAAGTTTGTTTCATTGAATCAATGAATAACGTTTGATTAATTGAAATAATGATTGAAGCTTGACATAATGTTTGAATGAATGCAATTTGTTTCACTGAATTAAAATTCGAGACATTGACTGAATGAGAGGAGCTCTACTCATTGAATAAACACGTGCAGTAAGGTTTCATTGAATGAATGTGTGCAGTTTGTTTCATTGCATGAATGATAGAATTTTGATTCAATGACTGTGTGCATGCAGTTTGTTTCAATGAAGGAAAGTGTGAAGCTCGAATTTGAATAAATGAGAGAAGCTCTAGTCATTGAATTAACACGTGCAGTCTGTTTCATTGAATTAATCTTTGCAGTTTGTATCACAGGATAAATGGGAAATGCTTTACGCATTGGATTAGCCCGTGCAACCTGTTTCATTGAACGAACGCATGCAATTTGTTTCATTGTGTGAATTAATGCAGTTGGACGCACGAAAAAATTAGTTAAGTTTGTTTCAAAGAATCAATGAATAACATCTGATTCATTGAATTAATGATAGAATTTTGAATCAATGATTGAAGGAATGCAGTTTGTTTGATTGATTGAAAACGTTAATATCGACACATTGACAGAATGATAGAGGCTCAACTCATTGAATTACAACGCGCACTCTGTTTCTTTGAATGAATGCATGCAGTTTGTTTGACTGTATGAATGAATGCAGTTGGATTTACCAAAGAAATGAGTTATGTTTGTTTATTGAATCAATGAATAATGTTTGATTTTTTGAATCAATAATTGAAGTTTGATTAAATGTTTGAATGATGCAGTTTGTTTCATTGATTGAAAGCGTTAAGCTCGAGTAATTGAATGAATAAGAGAAGGTCTACTTATTTAATAAATACTTGCAGTAAGGTTTCATTGAATGAATGATTTAATTTTAAGTCAATGACTGAATGCATTCAGTTTGTTTCAATGAATGAGAGCGTAAAGCTCCAGATTTTGAATTAACATGTGCAGTCTGTTTCATTGAATTAATCTTTGCAGTTTGTTTCACAGAATGAATGGGAAAAGCTCTACGCATTGGACTCTGTTTCATTGAACGAACGCATGCCGTTTGTTACATTGCATGAATCAATGCAGTTGGATGCACAACAACTGCATTGTTTCAGAGAATCAACGATCAACATTTGCTTCATTGAATTAATGATTGAAGTTTAATTCAATGATTGAAGTTAATTCAATGATTGAAGTTTGACACAATGTTTGAATGAATGCAGTTTGTTTCACTGAATTAAAACTCGAGACATTGACTGAATGAGATGAGCTCCACTCATTGAATAAACACGTGCAGTAAGGTTTCGTTGAATGAATGTGTGCAGTTTGTTTCATTGCATGAACGATAGAATTTTGTTTCAATGACTGTGTGCATGCAGTTTGTTTCAATGAAGGAAAGCGTGAAGCTCGAATTTGAATAAATGAGAAATGCTCTAGACATTGAATTAACACGTGCAGTCTGTTTCATTGAATTAATCTTTACAGTTTGTTTCACAGAATGAATGGGAAATGCTATAAGCATTGGATTAGCACTTGCACTCAGTTTCATTGAACGAAGTCATGCAGTTTGTTTCATTGTGTGAATTAATGCAGTTGGACGCACTAAGAAATGGGTTACGTTTGATTCAGAGAATCAACATTAACATCTGATTCATTGAATTCATGATTGAAGTTTAATTCAATGATTGAATGAATGCTGTTTGTTTCATTGAAAGAAAGCGTTAAGCCCGAGACATTGACTGAATGAGAGAGGCTCAACTCATTGAATTACCACGTGCACTCTGTTTCATTGAATGAACGATTGCAGCTTGTTTGACTGTACGAATGAATGCAGTTGGATTCACTATAGAAATGAGTTAAGTTTGTTTCATTGAATCATTGAATAACGTTTGAGTAATTGAAATAATGATTGAAGTTTGATTCAATGATTGAATGAATCCAGTTTGTTTCATTGATTGAAAGCGTTAAGCTCGAGACATTGACTTTATGAGAGAAGGTCAAATCATTGAAATACCACGTTACAAAGTGGTTTGTTTGTTTGATTGTATGAATGAAAGCAGTTGGATTCGCGAAACAATTGAGTTAAGTTTGTATCAAAGATTCAGCGATTAACGTCTGATTCACTGAATCAATGATGGAACTTTGACCCAATGTGTGAATGCTGTTTGTTTCATTGTATGAAAGCTCGAGACATTGACTGAATGATAAAAGCTCTACACATTAATGCAGTTGGACGCACTAAGAAACGGGTTACGTTTGATTCAGAGATTCAACGATCAATGCTTGAAGTTTGATTCAATGATTGAATGAATGCAGTTTGTTTCATTGATTGAAAGCGTTAAGCTTCTGTCATTGACTGAATGACACAAGCTCAAATCAATGAAATACTACGTACACTCGGTTTCATTCAATGAATGCATGTTTGTTACAAAGAATCAGCGATTAACATCTGATTCATTGAATTAATGATTGAAGTTTGATTCAATGATTGAATGAATGCCGTTTGTTTCATTGAAAGAAAGCGTTAAGCCCGAGACATTGGCTGAATGAGAGAGACTCAACTCATTGAATTACAACGCGCACTCTGTTTCTTTGAATGAATGCATGCAGTATGAATGATTGCAGTTGGATTTACTGAATAAATGAGTTAAGTTTGTTTCATTGAATCAATGAATAATGTTTGATTTTTTGAATCAATGATTGAAGTTTGATTAAATGTTTGAATGAATGCAGTTTGTTTCATTGATTGAAAGCGTTAAGCTGGAGACATTGTATGACTGAGAGAAGGTCTACTCATTTAATAAATAGTTGCAGTAAGGTTTCATTGAATGAATGATTTAATTTTAAGTCAATGACTGAATGCATGCAGTTTATTTCAATGAATGAGAGCGTAAAGCTCCAGATTTTGAATTAACATGTGCAGTCTGTTTCATTGAATTAATCTTTGCAGTTTGTTTCACAGAATGAATGGGAAAAGCTGTACGCATTGGATTAGCACGTGGACTCTGTTTCATTGAACGAACGCATGCCGTTTGTTACATTGCATGAATCAATGCAGTTGGATGCAGGAAAACTGCATTGTTTCAGAGAATCATCGATCAACATCTGCTTCATTGAATTAATGATTGAAGTTTAATTAAATGATTGAAGTTAATTCAATGATTGAAGTTTGACACAATGTTTGAATGAATGCAGTTTGTTTCACTGAATTAAAACTCGAGACATTGACTGAATGAGAGGAGCTCCACTCATTGAATAAACACGTGCAGTAAGGTTTCATTGAATGAATGTGTGCAGTTTGTTTCATTGCATGAATGATAGAATTTTGATTCAATGACTGTGTGCATGCAGTTTGTTTCAATGAAGAAAAGTGTGAAGCTCGAATTTGAATAAATGAGAAATGCTCTAGACATTGAATTAACACGTGCAGTCTGTTTCATTGAATTAATCTTTGCAGATTGTTTCACAGAATGAATGGGAAAATGCTATAAGCATTGGATTAGCACTTGCACTCTGTTTCATTGAACGAAGTCATGCAGTTTGTTTCATTGTGTGAATTAATGCAGTTGGACGCACTAAGAAATAGGTTACGTTTGATTCAGAGAATCAACAATTAACATCTGACTCATTGAATTAATGATTGAAGTTTAATTCAATGATTGAATGAATGCCGTTTGTTTCATTGAAAGAAAGCGTTAAGCCCGAGACATTGGCTGAATGAGAGAGGCTCAACTCATTCAATTATCACGAGCTCTCTGTTTCATTGAATGAACGAATGCAGCTTGTTTGACTGTACGTATGAATGCAGTTGGATTCACTAAAGAAATGAGTTAAGTTTGTTTCATTGAATCAATGAATAACGTTTGATTAATTGAAATAATGATTGAAGTTTGACATAATGTTTGAATGAATGCAATTTGTTTCACTGAATTAAAATTCGAGACATTGACTGAATGAGAGGAGCTCTACTCATTGAATAAACACGTGCAGTAAGGTTTCATTGAATGAATGTGTGCAGTTTGTTTCATTGCATGAATGATAGAATTTTGATTCAATGACTGTGTGCATGCAGTTTGTTTCAATGAAGGAAAGTGTGAAGCTCGAATTTGAATAAATGAGAGAAGCTCTAGTCATTGAATTAACACGTGCAGTCTGTTTCATTGAATTAATCTTTGCAGTTTGTATCACAGGATAAATGGGAAATGCTCTACGCATTGGATTAGCCCGTGCAACCTGTTTCATTGAACGAACGCATGCAATTTGTTTCATTGTGTGAATTAATGCAGTTGGACGCACTAAGAAATGGGTTACGTTTGATTCAGAGAATCAACATTAACATCTGATTCATTGAATTCATGATTGAAGTTTAATTCAATGATTGAATGAATGCTGTTTGTTTCATTGAAAGAAAGCGTTAAGCCCGAGACATTGACTGAATGAGAGAGGCTCAACTCATTGAATTACCACGTGCACTCTGTTTCATTGAATGAACGATTGCAGCTTGTTTGACTGTACGAATGAATGCAGTTGGATTCACTATAGAAATGAGTTAAGTTTGTTTCATTGAATCATTGAATAACGTTTGAGTAATTGAAATAATGATTGAAGTTTGATTCAATGATTGAATGAATCCAGTTTGTTTCATTGATTGAAAGCGTTAAGCTCGAGACATTGACTTTATGAGAGAAGGTCAAATCATTGAAATACCACGTTACAAAGTGGTTTGGTTGTTTGATTGTATGAATGAAAGCAGTTGGATTCGCGAAACAATTGAGTTAAGTTTGTATCAAAGATTCAGCGATTAACGTCTGATTCACTGAATCAATGATGGAACTTTGACCCAATGTGTGAATGCTGTTTGTTTCATTGTATGAAAGCTCGAGACATTGACTGAATGATAAAAGCTCTACACATTAATGCAGTTGGACGCACTAAGAAACGGGTTACGTTTGATTCAGAGATTCAACGATTAACATCTAATCAATGCTTGAAGTTTGATTCAATGATTGAATGAATGCAGTTTGTTTCATTGATTGAAAGCGTTAAGCTTCTGTCATTGACTGAATGACACAAGCTCAAATCAATGAAATACTACGTACACTCGGTTTCATTCAATGAATGCATGTTTGTTACAAAGAATCAGCGATTAACATCTGATTCATTGAATTAATGATTGAAGTTTGATTCAATGATTGAATGAATGCCGTTTGTTTCATTGAAAGAAAGCGTTAAGCCCGAGACATTGGCTGAATGAGAGAGGCTCAACTCATTGAATTACCACGTGCACTCTGTTTCATTGAATGAACGAATGCAGCTTGTTTGACTGTACGTATGAATGCAGTTGGATTCACAAAAGAAATGAGTTAAGTTAGTTTCATTGAATCAATGAATAACGTTTGATTAATTGAAATAATGATTGACGTTTGACATAATGTTTGAATGAATGCAGTTTGTTTCACTGAATTAAAACTCGAGACATTGACTGAATGAGAGGAGCTCCACTCATTGAATAAACACGTGCAGTAAGGTTTCATTGAATGAATGTGTGCAGTTTGTTTCATTGCATGAATGATAGAATTTTGATTCAATGACTGTGTGCATGCAGTTTGTTTCAATGAAGGAAAGTGTGAAGCTCGAATTTGAATAAATGAGAGAAACTCTAGTCATTGAATTAACACGTGCAGTCTGTTTCATTGAATTAATCTTTGCAGTTTGTTTCACAGAATGAAAGGGAAATGCAATACGCATTGGATAAACACGCGAACTCTGTTTCGTTGAATGAACGCATGCAGTTTGTATCATTGTGTGAAAAAATGCAGTTGGACGCTTTAAGAAACGGGTTACGTTTGATTCAGAGATTCAACGATTAACATCTGATTCATTGAATTCATGATTGAAGTTTAATTCAATGATTGAATGAATGCTGTTTGTTTCATTGAAAGAAAGCGTTAAGCCCGAGACATTGACTGAATGAGAGAGGCTCAACTCATTGAATTACCACGTGCACTCTGTTTCATTGATTTAACGAATGCAGCTTGTTTGACTGTACGAATGAATGCAGTTGGATTCACTAAAGAAATGAGTTAAGTTTGTTTCATTGAATCAATGAATAACGTTTGATTAATTGAAATAATGATTGAAGTTTGATTCAATGATTGAATGAATGCAGTTTGTTTCATTGATTGAAAGCGTTAAGCTCGAGACATTGACTTTATGAGAGAAGGTCAAATCATTGAAATACCACGATACAAAGTGGTTTGTTTGTTTGATTGTATGAATGAATGCAGTTGGGTTCACTAAACAATTGAGTTAAGTTTGTATCAAAGATTCAGCGATTAACGTCTGAATCAATGATGGAAGTTTGACCCAATGTGAGAATGCAGTTTTTTCGTTGAATGAAAGCTCGAGACATTGACTGAATGATAGAAGCTCTACACATTGAATAATCACTTTCAGCAAGTTTCATTGAATGAATGTACGCAGTTTGTTACAATGAATGAAAGCGTAAAGCTTGAGATTTTGAATAAATAAGAGAAGCTCTAGTCATTGAATTAACACGTGCAGTCTGTTTCATTGAATTAATCTTTGCAGTTTGTATCACAGGATAAATGGGAAATGCTCTACGCATTGGAATAGCCCATGCAACCTGTTTCATTGAACGAACGCATGCAAATTGTTTCATTGTATGAATTAATGCAGTTGAACGCACGAAAAAATAAGTTAAGTTTGTTTCAAAGAATCAATGAATAACATCTGATTCATTGAATTAATGATTGAAGTTTGATTCAATGATTGAAGGAATGCAGTTTGTTTGATTGATTGAAAACGTTAATATCGACACATTGACTGAATGAGAGAGACTCAACTCATTGAATTACAACGCGCACTCTGTTTCTTTGAATGAATGCATGCAGTATGAATGATTGCAGTTGGATTTACTGAATAAATGAGTTATGTTTGTTTCATTGAATCAATGAATAATGTTTGATTTTTTGAATCAATGATTGAAGTTTGATTAAATGTTTGAATGAATGCAGTTTGTTTCATTGATTGAAAGCGTTAAGCTGGACACATTGTATGACTGAGAGAAGGTCTACTCATTTAATAAATAGTTGCAGTAAGGTTTCATTGAATGAATGATTTAATTTTAAGTCAATGACTGAATGCATGCAGTTTATTTCAATGAATGAGAGCGTAAAGCTCCAGATTTTGAATTAACATGTGCAGTCTGTTTCATTGAATTAATCTTTGCAGTTTGTTTCACAGAATGAATGGGAAAAGCTGTACGCATTGGATTAGCACGTGGACTCTGTTTCATTGAACGAACGCATGCCGTTTGTTACATTGCATGAATCAATGCAGTTGGATGCAGGAAAACTGCATTGTTTCAGAGAATCATCGATCAACATCTGCTTCATTGAATTAATGATTGAAGTTTAATTAAATGATTGAAGTTAATTCAATGATTGAAGTTTGACACAATGTTTGAATGAATGCAGTTTGTTTCACTGAATTAAAACTCGAGACATTGACTGAATGAGAGGAGCTCCACTCATTGAATAAACACGTGCAGTAAGGTTTCATTGAATGAATGTGTGCAGTTTGTTTCATTGCATGAATGATAGAATTTTGATTCAATGACTGTGTGCATGCAGTTTGTTTCAATGAAGAAAAGTGTGAAGCTCGAATTTGAATAAATGAGAAATGCTCTAGACATTGAATTAACACGTGCAGTCTGTTTCATTGAATTAATCTTTGCAGATTGTTTCACAGAATGAATGGGAAAATGCTATAAGCATTGGATTAGCACTTGCACTCTGTTTCATTGAACGAAGTCATGCAGTTTGTTTCATTGTGTGAATTAATGCAGTTGGACGCACTAAGAAATAGGTTACGTTTGATTCAGAGAATCAACAATTAACATCTGACTCATTGAATTAATGATTGAAGTTTAATTCAATGATTGAATGAATGCCGTTTGTTTCATTGAAAGAAAGCGTTAAGCCCGAGACATTGGCTGAATGAGAGAGGCTCAACTCATTCAATTATCACGAGCTCTCTGTTTCATTGAATGAACGAATACAGCTTTTTTGACTGTACGTATGAATGCAGTTGGATTCACTAAAGAAATGAGTTAAGTTTGTTTCATTGAATCAATGAATAACGTTTGATTAATTGAAATAATGATTGAAGTTTGACATAATGTTTGAATGAATGCAATTTGTTTCACTGAATTAAAATTCGAGACATTGACTGAATGAGAGGAGCTCTACTCATTGAATAAACACGTGCAGTAAGGTTTCATTGAATGAATGTGTGCAGTTTGTTTCATTGCATGAATGATAGAATTTTGATTCAATGACTGTGTGCATGCAGTTTGTTTCAATGAAGGAAAGTGTGAAGCTCGAATTTGAATAAATGAGAGAAGCTCTAGTCATTGAATTAACACGTGCAGTCTGTTTCATTGAATTAATCTTTGCAGTTTGTATCACAGGATAAATGGGAAATGCTCTACGCATTGGATTAGCCCGTGCAACCTGTTTCATTGAACGAACGCATGCAATTTGTTTCATTGTGTGAATTAATGCAGTTGGACGCACTAAGAAATGGGTTACGTTTGATTCAGAGAATCAACATTAACATCTGATTCATTGAATTCATGATTGAAGTTTAATTCAATGATTGAATGAATGCTGTTTGTTTCATTGAAAGAAAGCGTTAAGCCCGAGACATTGACTGAATGAGAGAGGCTCAACTCATTGAATTACCACGTGCACTCTGTTTCATTGAATGAACGATTGCAGCTTGTTTGACTGTACGAATGAATGCAGTTGGATTCACTATAGAAATGAGTTAAGTTTGTTTCATTGAATCATTGAATAACGTTTGAGTAATTGAAATAATGATTGAAGTTTGATTCAATGATTGAATGAATCCAGTTTGTTTCATTGATTGAAAGCGTTAAGCTCGAGACATTGACTTTATGAGAGAAGGTCAAATCATTGAAATACCACGTTACAAAGTGGTTTGGTTGTTTGATTGTATGAATGAAAGCAGTTGGATTCGCGAAACAATTGAGTTAAGTTTGTATCAAAGATTCAGCGATTAACGTCTGATTCACTGAATCAATGATGGAACTTTGACCCAATGTGTGAATGCTGTTTGTTTCATTGTATGAAAGCTCGAGACATTGACTGAATGATAAAAGCTCTACACATTAATGCAGTTGGACGCACTAAGAAACGGGTTACGTTTGATTCAGAGATTCAACGATTAACATCTAATCAATGCTTGAAGTTTGATTCAATGATTGAATGAATGCAGTTTGTTTCATTGATTGAAAGCGTTAAGCTTCTGTCATTGACTGAATGACACAAGCTCAAATCAATGAAATACTACGTACACTCGGTTTCATTCAATGAATGCATGTTTGTTACAAAGAATCAGCGATTAACATCTGATTCATTGAATTAATGATTGAAGTTTGATTCAATGATTGAATGAATGCCGTTTGTTTCATTGAAAGAAAGCGTTAAGCCCGAGACATTGGCTGAATGAGAGAGGCTCAACTCATTGAATTACCACGTGCACTCTGTTTCATTGAATGAACGAATGCAGCTTGTTTGACTGTACGTATGAATGCAGTTGGATTCACAAAAGAAATGAGTTAAGTTAGTTTCATTGAATCAATGAATAACGTTTGATTAATTGAAATAATGATTGACGTTTGACATAATGTTTGAATGAATGCAGTTTGTTTCACTGAATTAAAACTCGAGACATTGACTGAATGAGAGGAGCTCCACTCATTGAATAAACACGTGCAGTAAGGTTTCATTGAATGAATGTGTGCAGTTTGTTTCATTGCATGAATGATAGAATTTTGATTCAATGACTGTGTGCATGCAGTTTGTTTCAATGAAGGAAAGTGTGAAGCTCGAATTTGAATAAATGAGAGAAACTCTAGTCATTGAATTAACACGTGCAGTCTGTTTCATTGAATTAATCTTTGCAGTTTGTTTCACAGAATGAAAGGGAAATGCAATACGCATTGGATAAACACGCGAACTCTGTTTCGTTGAATGAACGCATGCAGTTTGTATCATTGTGTGAAAAAATGCAGTTGGACGCTTTAAGAAACGGGTTACGTTTGATTCAGAGATTCAACGATTAACATCTGATTCATTGAATTCATGATTGAAGTTTAATTCAATGATTGAATGAATGCTGTTTGTTTCATTGAAAGAAAGCGTTAAGCCCGAGACATTGACTGAATGAGAGAGGCTCAACTCATTGAATTACCACGTGCACTCTGTTTCATTGATTTAACGAATGCAGCTTGTTTGACTGTACGAATGAATGCAGTTGGATTCACTAAAGAAATGAGTTAAGTTTGTTTCATTGAATCAATGAATAACGTTTGATTAATTGAAATAATGATTGAAGTTTGATTCAATGATTGAATGAATGCAGTTTGTTTCATTGATTGAAAGCGTTAAGCTCGAGACATTGACTTTATGAGAGAAGGTCAAATCATTGAAATACCACGATACAAAGTGGTTTGTTTGTTTGATTGTATGAATGAATGCAGTTGGGTTCACTAAACAATTGAGTTAAGTTTGTATCAAAGATTCAGCGATTAACGTCTGATTCACTGAATCAATGATGGAAGTTTGACCCAATGTGAGAATGCAGTTTTTTCGTTGAATGAAAGCTCGAGACATTGACTGAATGATAGAAGCTCTACACATTGAATAATCACTTTCAGCAAGTTTCATTGAATGAATGTATGCAGTTTGTTACAATGAATGAAAGCGTAAAGCTTGAGATTTTGAATAAATAAGAGAAGCTCTAGTCATTGAATTAACACGTGCAGTCTGTTTCATTGAATTAATCTTTGCAGTTTGTATCACAGGATAAATGGGAAATGCTCTACGCATTGGAATAGCCCATGCAACCTGTTTCATTGAACGAACGCATGCAAATTGTTTCATTGTATGAATTAATGCAGTTGAACGCACGAAAAAATAAGTTAAGTTTGTTTCAAAGAATCAATGAATAACATCTGATTCATTGAATTAAGGATTGAAGTTTGATTCAATGATTGAAGGAATGCAGTTTGTTTGATTGATTGAAAACGTTAATATCGACACATTGACTGAATGAGAGAGACTCAACTCATTGAATTACAACGCGCACTCTGTTTCTTTGAATGAATGCATGCAGTATGAATGATTGCAGTTGGATTTACTGAATAAATGAGTTATGTTTGTTTCATTGAATCAATGAATAATGTTTGATTTTTTGAATCAATGATTGAAGTTTGATTAAATGTTTGAATGAATGCAGTTTGTTTCATTGATTGAAAGCGTTAAGCTGGAGACATTGTATGACTGAGAGAAGGTTTACTCATTTAATAAATAGTTGCAGTAAGGTTTCATTGAATGAATGATTTAATTTTAAGTCAATGACTGAATGCATGCAGTTTATTTCAATGAATGAGAGCGTAAAGCTCCAGATTTTGAATTAACATGTGCAGTCTGTTTCATTGAATTAATCTTTGCAGTTTGTTTCACAGAATGAATGGGAAAAGCTGTACGCATTGGATTAGCACGTGGACTCTGTTTCATTGAACGAACGCATGCCGTTTGTTACATTGCATGAATCAATGCAGTTGGATGCAGGAAAACTGCATTGTTTCAGAGAATCATCGATCAACATCTGCTTCATTGAATTAATGATTGAAGTTTAATTAAATGATTGAAGTTAATTCAATGATTGAAGTTTGACACAATGTTTGAATGAATGCAGTTTGTTTCACTGAATTAAAACTCGAGACATTGACTGAATGAGAGGAGCTCCACTCATTGAATAAACACGTGCAGTAAGGTTTCATTGAATGAATGTGTGCAGTTTGTTTCATTGCATGAATGATAGAATTTTGATTCAATGACTGTGTGCATGCAGTTTGTTTCAATGAAGAAAAGTGTGAAGCTCGAATTTGAATAAATGAGAAATGCTCTAGACATTGAATTAACACGTGCAGTCTGTTTCATTGAATTAATCTTTGCAGATTGTTTCACAGAATGAATGGGAAAATGCTATAAGCATTGGATTAGCACTTGCACTCTGTTTCATTGAACGAAGTCATGCAGTTTGTTTCATTGTGTGAATTAATGCAGTTGGACGCACTAAGAAATAGGTTACGTTTGATTCAGAGAATCAACAATTAACATCTGACTCATTGAATTAATGATTGAAGTTTAATTCAATGATTGAATGAATGCCGTTTGTTTCATTGAAAGAAAGCGTTAAGCCCGAGACATTGGCTGAATGAGAGAGGCTCAACTCATTCAATTATCACGAGCTCTCTGTTTCATTGAATGAACGAATGCAGCTTGTTTGACTGTACGTATGAATGCAGTTGGATTCACTAAAGAAATGAGTTAAGTTTGTTTCATTGAATCAATGAATAACGTTTGATTAATTGAAATAATGATTGAAGTTTGACATAATGTTTGAATGAATGCAATTTGTTTCACTGAATTAAAATTCGAGACATTGACTGAATGAGAGGAGCTCTACTCATTGAATAAACACGTGCAGTAAGGTTTCATTGAATGAATGTGTGCAGTTTGTTTCATTGCATGAATGATAGAATTTTGATTCAATGACTGTGTGCATGCAGTTTGTTTCAATGAAGGAAAGTGTGAAGCTCGAATTTGAATAAATGAGAGAAGCTCTAGTCATTGAATTAACACGTGCAGTCTGTTTCATTGAATTAATCTTTGCAGTTTGTATCACAGGATAAATGGGAAATGCTCTACGCATTGGATTAGCCCGTGCAACCTGTTTCATTGAACGAACGCATGCAATTTGTTTCATTGTGTGAATTAATGCAGTTGGACGCACTAAGAAATGGGTTACGTTTGATTCAGAGAATCAACATTAACATCTGATTCATTGAATTCATGATTGAAGTTTAATTCAATGATTGAATGAATGCTGTTTGTTTCATTGAAAGAAAGCGTTAAGCCCGAGACATTGACTGAATGAGAGAGGCTCAACTCATTGAATTACCACGTGCACTCTGTTTCATTGAATGAACGATTGCAGCTTGTTTGACTGTACGAATGAATGCAGTTGGATTCACTATAGAAATGAGTTAAGTTTGTTTCATTGAATCATTGAATAACGTTTGAGTAATTGAAATAATGATTGAAGTTTGATTCAATGATTGAATGAATCCAGTTTGTTTCATTGATTGAAAGCGTTAAGCTCGAGACATTGACTTTATGAGAGAAGGTCAAATCATTGAAATACCACGTTACAAAGTGGTTTGGTTGTTTGATTGTATGAATGAAAGCAGTTGGATTCGCGAAACAATTGAGTTAAGTTTGTATCAAAGATTCAGCGATTAACGTCTGATTCACTGAATCAATGATGGAACTTTGACCCAATGTGTGAATGCTGTTTGTTTCATTGTATGAAAGCTCGAGACATTGACTGAATGATAAAAGCTCTACACATTAATGCAGTTGGACGCACTAAGAAACGGGTTACGTTTGATTCAGAGATTCAACGATTAACATCTAATCAATGCTTGAAGTTTGATTCAATGATTGAATGAATGCAGTTTGTTTCATTGATTGAAAGCGTTAAGCTTCTGTCATTGACTGAATGACACAAGCTCAAATCAATGAAATACTACGTACACTCGGTTTCATTCAATGAATGCATGTTTGTTACAAAGAATCAGCGATTAACATCTGATTCATTGAATTAATGATTGAAGTTTGATTCAATGATTGAATGAATGCCGTTTGTTTCATTGAAAGAAAGCGTTAAGCCCGAGACATTGGCTGAATGAGAGAGGCTCAACTCATTGAATTACCACGTGCACTCTGTTTCATTGAATGAACGAATGCAGCTTGTTTGACTGTACGTATGAATGCAGTTGGATTCACAAAAGAAATGAGTTAAGTTAGTTTCATTGAATCAATGAATAACGTTTGATTAATTGAAATAATGATTGACGTTTGACATAATGTTTGAATGAATGCAGTTTGTTTCACTGAATTAAAACTCGAGACATTGACTGAATGAGAGGAGCTCCACTCATTGAATAAACACGTGCAGTAAGGTTTCATTGAATGAATGTGTGCAGTTTGTTTCATTGCATGAATGATAGAATTTTGATTCAATGACTGTGTGCATGCAGTTTGTTTCAATGAAGGAAAGTGTGAAGCTCGAATTTGAATAAATGAGAGAAACTCTAGTCATTGAATTAACACGTGCAGTCTGTTTCATTGAATTAATCTTTGCAGTTTGTTTCACAGAATGAAAGGGAAATGCAATACGCATTGGATAAACACGCGAACTCTGTTTCGTTGAATGAACGCATGCAGTTTGTATCATTGTGTGAAAAAATGCAGTTGGACGCTTTAAGAAACGGGTTACGTTTGATTCAGAGATTCAACGATTAACATCTGATTCATTGAATTCATGATTGAAGTTTAATTCAATGATTGAATGAATGCTGTTTGTTTCATTGAAAGAAAGCGTTAAGCCCGAGACATTGACTGAATGAGAGAGGCTCAACTCATTGAATTACCACGTGCACTCTGTTTCATTGATTTAACGAATGCAGCTTGTTTGACTGTACGAATGAATGCAGTTGGATTCACTAAAGAAATGAGTTAAGTTTGTTTCATTGAATCAATGAATAACGTTTGATTAATTGAAATAATGATTGAAGTTTGATTCAATGATTGAATGAATGCAGTTTGTTTCATTGATTGAAAGCGTTAAGCTCGAGACATTGACTTTATGAGAGAAGGTCAAATCATTGAAATACCACGATACAAAGTGGTTTGTTTGTTTGATTGTATGAATGAATGCAGTTGGGTTCACTAAACAATTGAGTTAAGTTTGTATCAAAGATTCAGCGATTAACGTCTGAATCAATGATGGAAGTTTGACCCAATGTGAGAATGCAGTTTTTTCGTTGAATGAAAGCTCGAGACATTGACTGAATGATAGAAGCTCTACACATTGAATAATCACTTTCAGCAAGTTTCATTGAATGAATGTACGCAGTTTGTTACAATGAATGAAAGCGTAAAGCTTGAGATTTTGAATAAATAAGAGAAGCTCTAGTCATTGAATTAACACGTGCAGTCTGTTTCATTGAATTAATCTTTGCAGTTTGTATCACAGGATAAATGGGAAATGCTCTACGCATTGGAATAGCCCATGCAACCTGTTTCATTGAACGAACGCATGCAAATTGTTTCATTGTATGAATTAATGCAGTTGAACGCACGAAAAAATAAGTTAAGTTTGTTTCAAAGAATCAATGAATAACATCTGATTCATTGAATTAATGATTGAAGTTTGATTCAATGATTGAAGGAATGCAGTTTGTTTGATTGATTGAAAACGTTAATATCGACACATTGACTGAATGAGAGAGACTCAACTCATTGAATTACAACGCGCACTCTGTTTCTTTGAATGAATGCATGCAGTATGAATGATTGCAGTTGGATTTACTGAATAAATGAGTTATGTTTGTTTCATTGAATCAATGAATAATGTTTGATTTTTTGAATCAATGATTGAAGTTTGATTAAATGTTTGAATGAATGCAGTTTGTTTCATTGATTGAAAGCGTTAAGCTGGAGACATTGTATGACTGAGAGAAGGTCTACTCATTTAATAAATAGTTGCAGTAAGGTTTCATTGAATGAATGATTTAATTTTAAGTCAATGACTGAATGCATGCAGTTTATTTCAATGAATGAGAGCGTAAAGCTCCAGATTTTGAATTAACATGTGCAGTCTGTTTCATTGAATTAATCTTTGCAGTTTGTTTCACAGAATGAATGGGAAAAGCTGTACGCATTGGATTAGCACGTGGACTCTGTTTCATTGAACGAACGCATGCCGTTTGTTACATTGCATGAATCAATGCAGTTGGATGCAGGAAAACTGCATTGTTTCAGAGAATCATCGATCAACATCTGCTTCATTGAATTAATGATTGAAGTTTAATTAAATGATTGAAGTTAATTCAATGATTGAAGTTTGACACAATGTTTGAATGAATGCAGTTTGTTTCACTGAATTAAAACTCGAGACATTGACTGAATGAGAGGAGCTCCACTCATTGAATAAACACGTGCAGTAAGGTTTCATTGAATGAATGTGTGCAGTTTGTTTCATTGCATGAATGATAGAATTTTGATTCAATGACTGTGTGCATGCAGTTTGTTTCAATGAAGAAAAGTGTGAAGCTCGAATTTGAATAAATGAGAAATGCTCTAGACATTGAATTAACACGTGCAGTCTGTTTCATTGAATTAATCTTTGCAGATTGTTTCACAGAATGAATGGGAAAATGCTATAAGCATTGGATTAGCACTTGCACTCTGTTTCATTGAACGAAGTCATGCAGTTTGTTTCATTGTGTGAATTAATGCAGTTGGACGCACTAAGAAATAGGTTACGTTTGATTCAGAGAATCAACAATTAACATCTGACTCATTGAATTAATGATTGAAGTTTAATTCAATGATTGAATGAATGCCGTTTGTTTCATTGAAAGAAAGCGTTAAGCCCGAGACATTGGCTGAATGAGAGAGGCTCAACTCATTCAATTATCACGAGCTCTCTGTTTCATTGAATGAACGAATGCAGCTTTTTTGACTGTACGTATGAATGCAGTTGGATTCACTAAAGAAATGAGTTAAGTTTGTTTCATTGAATCAATGAATAACGTTTGATTAATTGAAATAATGATTGAAGTTTGACATAATGTTTGAATGAATGCAATTTGTTTCACTGAATTAAAATTCGAGACATTGACTGAATGAGAGGAGCTCTACTCATTGAATAAACACGTGCAGTAAGGTTTCATTGAATGAATGTGTGCAGTTTGTTTCATTGCATGAATGATAGAATTTTGATTCAATGACTGTGTGCATGCAGTTTGTTTCAATGAAGGAAAGTGTGAAGCTCGAATTTGAATAAATGAGAGAAGCTCTAGTCATTGAATTAACACGTGCAGTCTGTTTCATTGAATTAATCTTTGCAGTTTGTATCACAGGATAAATGGGAAATGCTCTACGCATTGGATTAGCCCGTGCAACCTGTTTCATTGAACGAACGCATGCAATTTGTTTCATTGTGTGAATTAATGCAGTTGGACGCACTAAGAAATGGGTTACGTTTGATTCAGAGAATCAACATTAACATCTGATTCATTGAATTCATGATTGAAGTTTAATTCAATGATTGAATGAATGCTGTTTGTTTCATTGAAAGAAAGCGTTAAGCCCGAGACATTGACCGAATGAGAGAGGCTCAACTCATTGAATTACCACGTGCACTCTGTTTCATTGAATGAACGATTGCAGCTTGTTTGACTGTACGAATGAATGCAGTTGGATTCACTATAGAAATGAGTTAAGTTTGTTTCATTGAATCATTGAATAACGTTTGAGTAATTGAAATAATGATTGAAGTTTGATTCAATGATTGAATGAATCCAGTTTGTTTCATTGATTGAAAGCGTTAAGCTCGAGACATTGACTTTATGAGAGAAGGTCAAATCATTGAAATACCACGTTACAAAGTGGTTTGGTTGTTTGATTGTATGAATGAAAGCAGTTGGATTCGCGAAACAATTGAGTTAAGTTTGTATCAAAGATTCAGCGATTAACGTCTGATTCACTGAATCAATGATGGAACTTTGACCCAATGTGTGAATGCTGTTTGTTTCATTGTATGAAAGCTCGAGACATTGACTGAATGATAAAAGCTCTACACATTAATGCAGTTGGACGCACTAAGAAACGGGTTACGTTTGATTCAGAGATTCAACGATTAACATCTAATCAATGCTTGAAGTTTGATTCAATGATTGAATGAATGCAGTTTGTTTCATTGATTGAAAGCGTTAAGCTTCTGTCATTGACTGAATGACACAAGCTCAAATCAATGAAATACTACGTACACTCGGTTTCATTCAATGAATGCATGTTTGTTACAAAGAATCAGCGATTAACATCTGATTCATTGAATTAATGATTGAAGTTTGATTCAATGATTGAATGAATGCCGTTTGTTTCATTGAAAGAAAGCGTTAAGCCCGAGACATTGGCTGAATGAGAGAGGCTCAACTCATTGAATTACCACGTGCACTCTGTTTCATTGAATGAACGAATGCAGCTTGTTTGACTGTACGTATGAATGCAGTTGGATTCACAAAAGAAATGAGTTAAGTTAGTTTCATTGAATCAATGAATAACGTTTGATTAATTGAAATAATGATTGACGTTTGACATAATGTTTGAATGAATGCAGTTTGTTTCACTGAATTAAAACTCGAGACATTGACTGAATGAGAGGAGCTCCACTCATTGAATAAACACGTGCAGTAAGGTTTCATTGAATGAATGTGTGCAGTTTGTTTCATTGCATGAATGATAGAATTTTGATTCAATGACTGTGTGCATGCAGTTTGTTTCAATGAAGGAAAGTGTGAAGCTCGAATTTGAATAAATGAGAGAAACTCTAGTCATTGAATTAACACGTGCAGTCTGTTTCATTGAATTAATCTTTGCAGTTTGTTTCACAGAATGAAAGGGAAATGCAATACGCATTGGATAAACACGCGAACTCTGTTTCGTTGAATGAACGCATGCAGTTTGTATCATTGTGTGAAAAAATGCAGTTGGACGCTTTAAGAAACGGGTTACGTTTGATTCAGAGATTCAACGATTAACATCTGATTCATTGAATTCATGATTGAAGTTTAATTCAATGATTGAATGAATGCTGTTTGTTTCATTGAAAGAAAGCGTTAAGCCCGAGACATTGACTGAATGAGAGAGGCTCAACTCATTGAATTACCACGTGCACTCTGTTTCATTGATTTAACGAATGCAGCTTGTTTGACTGTACGAATGAATGCAGTTGGATTCACTAAAGAAATGAGTTAAGTTTGTTTCATTGAATCAATGAATAACGTTTGATTAATTGAAATAATGATTGAAGTTTGATTCAATGATTGAATGAATGCAGTTTGTTTCATTGATTGAAAGCGTTAAGCTCGAGACATTGACTTTATGAGAGAAGGTCAAATCATTGAAATACCACGATACAAAGTGGTTTGTTTGTTTGATTGTATGAATGAATGCAGTTGGGTTCACTAAACAATTGAGTTAAGTTTGTATCAAAGATTCAGCGATTAACGTCTGATTCACTGAATCAATGATGGAAGTTTGACCCAATGTGAGAATGCAGTTTTTTCGTTGAATGAAAGCTCGAGACATTGACTGAATGATAGAAGCTCTACACATTGAATAATCACTTTCAGCAAGTTTCATTGAATGAATGTATGCAGTTTGTTACAATGAATGAAAGCGTAAAGCTTGAGATTTTGAATAAATAAGAGAAGCTCTAGTCATTGAATTAACACGTGCAGTCTGTTTCATTGAATTAATCTTTGCAGTTTGTATCACAGGATAAATGGGAAATGCTCTACGCATTGGAATAGCCCATGCAACCTGTTTCATTGAACGAACGCATGCAAATTGTTTCATTGTATGAATTAATGCAGTTGAACGCACGAAAAAATAAGTTAAGTTTGTTTCAAAGAATCAATGAATAACATCTGATTCATTGAATTAAGGATTGAAGTTTGATTCAATGATTGAAGGAATGCAGTTTGTTTGATTGATTGAAAACGTTAATATCGACACATTGACTGAATGAGAGAGACTCAACTCATTGAATTACAACGCGCACTCTGTTTCTTTGAATGAATGCATGCAGTATGAATGATTGCAGTTGGATTTACTGAATAAATGAGTTATGTTTGTTTCATTGAATCAATGAATAATGTTTGATTTTTTGAATCAATGATTGAAGTTTGATTAAATGTTTGAATGAATGCAGTTTGTTTCATTGATTGAAAGCGTTAAGCTGGAGACATTGTATGACTGAGAGAAGGTCTACTCATTTAATAAATAGTTGCAGTAAGGTTTCATTGAATGAATGATTTAATTTTAAGTCAATGACTGAATGCATGCAGTTTATTTCAATGAATGAGAGCGTAAAGCTCCAGATTTTGAATTAACATGTGCAGTCTGTTTCATTGAATTAATCTTTGCAGTTTGTTTCACAGAATGAATGGGAAAAGCTGTACGCATTGGATTAGCACGTGGACTCTGTTTCATTGAACGAACGCATGCCGTTTGTTACATTGCATGAATCAATGCAGTTGGATGCAGGAAAACTGCATTGTTTCAGAGAATCATCGATCAACATCTGCTTCATTGAATTAATGATTGAAGTTTAATTAAATGATTGAAGTTAATTCAATGATTGAAGTTTGACACAATGTTTGAATGAATGCAGTTTGTTTCACTGAATTAAAACTCGAGACATTGACTGAATGAGAGGAGCTCCACTCATTGAATAAACACGTGCAGTAAGGTTTCATTGAATGAATGTGTGCAGTTTGTTTCATTGCATGAATGATAGAATTTTGATTCAATGACTGAGTGCATGCAGTTTGTTTCAATGAAGAAAAGTGTGAAGCTCGAATTTGAATAAATGAGAAATGCTCTAGACATTGAATTAACACGTGCAGTCTGTTTCATTGAATTAATCTTTGCAGATTGTTTCACAGAATGAATGGGAAAATGCTATAAGCATTGGATTAGCACTTGCACTCTGTTTCATGAACGAAGTCATGCAATTTGTCTCATTTTGTGAATTAATGCAGTTGGACGCACTAAGAAATAGGTTACGTTTGATTCAGAGAATCAACAATTAACATCTGACTCATTGAATTAATGATTGAAGTTTAATTCAATGATTGAATGAATGCCGTTTGTTTCATTGAAAGAAAGCATTAAGCCCGAGACATTGGCTGAATGAGAGAGGCTCAACTCATTCAATTATCACGAGCTCTCTGTTTCATTGAATGAACGAATGCAGCTTGTTTGACTGTACGTATGAATGCAGTTGGATTCACTAAAGAAATGAGTTAAGTTTGTTTCATTGAATCAATGAATAACGTTTGATTAATTGAAATAATGATTGAAGTTTGACATAATGTTTGAATGAATGCAATTTGTTTCACTGAATTAAAATTCGAGACATTGACTGAATGAGAGGAGCTCTACTCATTGAATAAACACGTGCAGTAAGGTTTCATTGAATGAATGTGTGCAGTTTGTTTCATTGCATGAATGATAGAATTTTGATTCAATGACTGTGTGCATGCAGTTTGTTTCAATGAAGGAAAGTGTGAAGCTCGAATTTGAATAAATGAGAGAAGCTCTAGTCATTGAATTAACACGTGCAGTCTGTTTCATTGAATTAATCTTTGCAGTTTGTATCACAGGATAAATGGGAAATGCTCTACGCATTGGATTAGCCCGTGCAACCTGTTTCATTGAACGAACGCATGCAATTTGTTTCATTGTGTGAATTAATGCAGTTGGACGCACTAAGAAATGGGTTACGTTTGATTCAGAGAATCAACATTAACATCTGATTCATTGAATTCATGATTGAAGTTTAATTCAATGATTGAATGAATGCTGTTTGTTTCATTGAAAGAAAGCGTTAAGCCCGAGACATTGACTGAATGAGAGAGGCTCAACTCATTGAATTACCACGTGCACTCTGTTTCATTGAATGAACGATTGCAGCTTGTTTGACTGTACGAATGAATGCAGTTGGATTCACTATAGAAATGAGTTAAGTTTGTTTCATTGAATCATTGAATAACGTTTGAGTAATTGAAATAATGATTGAAGTTTGATTCAATGATTGAATGAATCCAGTTTGTTTCATTGATTGAAAGCGTTAAGCTCGAGACATTGACTTTATGAGAGAAGGTCAAATCATTGAAATACCACGTTACAAAGTGGTTTGGTTGTTTGATTGTATGAATGAAAGCAGTTGGATTCGCGAAACAATTGAGTTAAGTTTGTATCAAAGATTCAGCGATTAACGTCTGATTCACTGAATCAATGATGGAACTTTGACCCAATGTGTGAATGCTGTTTGTTTCATTGTATGAAAGCTCGAGACATTGACTGAATGATAAAAGCTCTACACATTAATGCAGTTGGACGCACTAAGAAACGGGTTACGTTTGATTCAGAGATTCAACGATTAACATCTAATCAATGCTTGAAGTTTGATTCAATGATTGAATGAATGCAGTTTGTTTCATTGATTGAAAGCGTTAAGCTTCTGTCATTGACTGAATGACACAAGCTCAAATCAATGAAATACTACGTACACTCGGTTTCATTCAATGAATGCATGTTTGTTACAAAGAATCAGCGATTAACATCTGATTCATTGAATTAATGATTGAAGTTTGATTCAATGATTGAATGAATGCCGTTTGTTTCATTGAAAGAAAGCGTTAAGCCCGAGACATTGGCTGAATGAGAGAGGCTCAACTCATTGAATTACCACGTGCACTCTGTTTCATTGAATGAACGAATGCAGCTTGTTTGACTGTACGTATGAATGCAGTTGGATTCACAAAAGAAATGAGTTAAGTTAGTTTCATTGAATCAATGAATAACGTTTGATTAATTGAAATAATGATTGACGTTTGACATAATGTTTGAATGAATGCAGTTTGTTTCACTGAATTAAAACTCGAGACATTGACTGAATGAGAGGAGCTCCACTCATTGAATAAACACGTGCAGTAAGGTTTCATTGAATGAATGTGTGCAGTTTGTTTCATTGCATGAATGATAGAATTTTGATTCAATGACTGTGTGCATGCAGTTTGTTTCAATGAAGGAAAGTGTGAAGCTCGAATTTGAATAAATGAGAGAAACTCTAGTCATTGAATTAACACGTGCAGTCTGTTTCATTGAATTAATCTTTGCAGTTTGTTTCACAGAATGAAAGGGAAATGCAATACGCATTGGATAAACACGCGAACTCTGTTTCGTTGAATGAACGCATGCAGTTTGTATCATTGTGTGAAAAAATGCAGTTGGACGCTTTAAGAAACGGGTTACGTTTGATTCAGAGATTCAACGATTAACATCTGATTCATTGAATTCATGATTGAAGTTTAATTCAATGATTGAATGAATGCTGTTTGTTTCATTGAAAGAAAGCGTTAAGCCCGAGACATTGACTGAATGAGAGAGGCTCAACTCATTGAATTACCACGTGCACTCTGTTTCATTGATTTAACGAATGCAGCTTGTTTGACTGTACGAATGAATGCAGTTGGATTCACTAAAGAAATGAGTTAAGTTTGTTTCATTGAATCAATGAATAACGTTTGATTAATTGAAATAATGATTGAAGTTTGATTCAATGATTGAATGAATGCAGTTTGTTTCATTGATTGAAAGCGTTAAGCTCGAGACATTGACTTTATGAGAGAAGGTCAAATCATTGAAATACCACGATACAAAGTGGTTTGTTTGTTTGATTGTATGAATGAATGCAGTTGGGTTCACTAAACAATTGAGTTAAGTTTGTATCAAAGATTCAGCGATTAACGTCTGATTCACTGAATCAATGATGGAAGTTTGACCCAATGTGAGAATGCAGTTTTTTCGTTGAATGAAAGCTCGAGACATTGACTGAATGATAGAAGCTCTACACATTGAATAATCACTTTCAGCAAGTTTCATTGAATGAATGTATGCAGTTTGTTACAATGAATGAAAGCGTAAAGCTTGAGATTTTGAATAAATAAGAGAAGCTCTAGTCATTGAATTAACACGTGCAGTCTGTTTCATTGAATTAATCTTTGCAGTTTGTATCACAGGATAAATGGGAAATGCTCTACGCATTGGAATAGCCCATGCAACCTGTTTCATTGAACGAACGCATGCAAATTGTTTCATTGTATGAATTAATGCAGTTGAACGCACGAAAAAATAAGTTAAGTTTGTTTCAAAGAATCAATGAATAACATCTGATTCATTGAATTAAGGATTGAAGTTTGATTCAATGATTGAAGGAATGCAGTTTGTTTGATTGATTGAAAACGTTAATATCGACACATTGACTGAATGAGAGAGACTCAACTCATTGAATTACAACGCGCACTCTGTTTCTTTGAATGAATGCATGCAGTATGAATGATTGCAGTTGGATTTACTGAATAAATGAGTTATGTTTGTTTCATTGAATCAATGAATAATGTTTGATTTTTTGAATCAATGATTGAAGTTTGATTAAATGTTTGAATGAATGCAGTTTGTTTCATTGATTGAAAGCGTTAAGCTGGAGACATTGTATGACTGAGAGAAGGTCTACTCATTTAATAAATAGTTGCAGTAAGGTTTCATTGAATGAATGATTTAATTTTAAGTCAATGACTGAATGCATGCAGTTTATTTCAATGAATGAGAGCGTAAAGCTCCAGATTTTGAATTAACATGTGCAGTCTGTTTCATTGAATTAATCTTTGCAGTTTGTTTCACAGAATGAATGGGAAAAGCTGTACGCATTGGATTAGCACGTGGACTCTGTTTCATTGAACGAACGCATGCCGTTTGTTACATTGCATGAATCAATGCAGTTGGATGCAGGAAAACTGCATTGTTTCAGAGAATCATCGATCAACATCTGCTTCATTGAATTAATGATTGAAGTTTAATTAAATGATTGAAGTTAATTCAATGATTGAAGTTTGACACAATGTTTGAATGAATGCAGTTTGTTTCACTGAATTAAAACTCGAGACATTGACTGAATGAGAGGAGCTCCACTCATTGAATAAACACGTGCAGTAAGGTTTCATTGAATGAATGTGTGCAGTTTGTTTCATTGCATGAATGATAGAATTTTGATTCAATGACTGAGTGCATGCAGTTTGTTTCAATGAAGAAAAGTGTGAAGCTCGAATTTGAATAAATGAGAAATGCTCTAGACATTGAATTAACACGTGCAGTCTGTTTCATTGAATTAATCTTTGCAGATTGTTTCACAGAATGAATGGGAAAATGCTATAAGCATTGGATTAGCACTTGCACTCTGTTTCATGAACGAAGTCATGCAATTTGTCTCATTTTGTGAATTAATGCAGTTGGACGCACTAAGAAATAGGTTACGTTTGATTCAGAGAATCAACAATTAACATCTGACTCATTGAATTAATGATTGAAGTTTAATTCAATGATTGAATGAATGCCGTTTGTTTCATTGAAAGAAAGCATTAAGCCCGAGACATTGGCTGAATGAGAGAGGCTCAACTCATTCAATTATCACGAGCTCTCTGTTTCATTGAATGAACGAATGCAGCTTGTTTGACTGTACGTATGAATGCAGTTGGATTCACTAAAGAAATGAGTTAAGTTTGTTTCATTGAATCAATGAATAACGTTTGATTAATTGAAATAATGATTGAAGCTTGACATAATGTTTGAATGAATGCAATTTGTTTCACTGAATTAAAATTCGAGACATTGACTGAATGAGAGGAGCTCTACTCATTGAATAAACACGTGCAGTAAGGTTTCATTGAATGAATGTGTGCAGTTTGTTTCATTGCATGAATGATAGAATTTTGATTCAATGACTGTGTGCATGCAGTTTGTTTCAATGAAGGAAAGTGTGAAGCTCGAATTTGAATAAATGAGAGAAGCTCTAGTCATTGAATTAACACGTGCAGTCTGTTTCATTGAATTAATCTTTGCAGTTTGTATCACAGGATAAATGGGAAATGCTCTACGCATTGGATTAGCCCGTGCAACCTGTTTCATTGAACGAACGCATGCAATTTGTTTCATTGTGTGAATTAATGCAGTTGGACGCACTAAGAAATGGGTTACGTTTGATTCAGAGAATCAACATTAACATCTGATTCATTGAATTCATGATTGAAGTTTAATTCAATGATTGAATGAATGCTGTTTGTTTCTTTGAAAGAAAGCGTTAAGCCCGAGACATTGACCGAATGAGAGAGGCTCAACTCATTGAATTACCACGTGCACTCTGTTTCATTGAATGAACGATTGCAGCTTGTTTGACTGTACGAATGAATGCAGTTGGATTCACTATAGAAATGAGTTAAGTTTGTTTCATTGAATCATTGAATAACGTTTGAGTAATTGAAATAATGATTGAAGTTTGATTCAATGATTGAATGAATCCAGTTTGTTTCATTGATTGAAAGCGTTAAGCTCGAGACATTGACTTTATGAGAGAAGGTCAAATCATTGAAATACCACGTTACAAAGTGGTTTGGTTGTTTGATTGTATGAATGAAAGCAGTTGGATTCGCGAAACAATTGAGTTAAGTTTGTATCAAAGATTCAGCGATTAACGTCTGATTCACTGAATCAATGATGGAACTTTGACCCAATGTGTGAATGCTGTTTGTTTCATTGTATGAAAGCTCGAGACATTGACTGAATGATAAAAGCTCTACACATTAATGCAGTTGGACGCACTAAGAAACGGGTTACGTTTGATTCAGAGATTCAACGATTAACATCTAATCATTGCTTGAAGTTTGATTCAATGATTGAATGAATGCAGTTTGTTTCATTGATTGAAAGCGTTAAGCTTCTGTCATTGACTGAATGACACAAGCTCAAATCAATGAAATACTACGTACACTCGGTTTCATTCAATGAATGCATGTTTGTTACAAAGAATCAGCGATTAACATCTGATTCATTGAATTAATGATTGAAGTTTGATTCAATGATTGAATGAATGCCGTTTGTTTCATTGAAAGAAAGCGTTAAGCCCGAGACATTGGCTGAATGAGAGAGGCTCAACTCATTGAATTACCACGTGCACTCTGTTTCATTGAATGAACGAATGCAGCTTGTTTGACTGTACGTATGAATGCAGTTGGATTCACAAAAGAAATGAGTTAAGTTAGTTTCATTGAATCAATGAATAACGTTTGATTAATTGAAATAATGATTGACGTTTGACATAATGTTTGAATGAATGCAGTTTGTTTCACTGAATTAAAACTCGAGACATTGACTGAATGAGAGGAGCTCCACTCATTGAATAAACACGTGCAGTAAGGTTTCATTGAATGAATGTGTGCAGTTTGTTTCATTGCATGAATGATAGAATTTTGATTCAATGACTGTGTGCATGCAGTTTGTTTCAATGAAGGAAAGTGTGAAGCTCGAATTTGAATAAATGAGAGAAACTCTAGTCATTGAATTAACACGTGCAGTCTGTTTCATTGAATTAATCTTTGCAGTTTGTTTCACAGAATGAAAGGGAAATGCAATACGCATTGGATAAACACGCGAACTCTGTTTCGTTGAATGAACGCATGCAGTTTGTATCATTGTGTGAAAAAATGCAGTTGGACGCTTTAAGAAACGGGTTACGTTTGATTCAGAGATTCAACGATTAACATCTGATTCATTGAATTCATGATTGAAGTTTAATTCAATGATTGAATGAATGCTGTTTGTTTCATTGAAAGAAAGCGTTAAGCCCGAGACATTGACTGAATGAGAGAGGCTCAACTCATTGAATTACCACGTGCACTCTGTTTCATTGATTTAACGAATGCAGCTTGTTTGACTGTACGAATGAATGCAGTTGGATTCACTAAAGAAATGAGTTAAGTTTGTTTCATTGAATCAATGAATAACGTTTGATTAATTGAAATAATGATTGAAGTTTGATTCAATGATTGAATGAATGCAGTTTGTTTCATTGATTGAAAGCGTTAAGCTCGAGACATTGACTTTATGAGAGAAGGTCAAATCATTGAAATACCACGATACAAAGTGGTTTGTTTGTTTGATTGTATGAATGAATGCAGTTGGGTTCACTAAACAATTGAGTTAAGTTTGTATCAAAGATTCAGCGATTAACGTCTGATTCACTGAATCAATGATGGAAGTTTGACCCAATGTGAGAATGCAGTTTTTTCGTTGAATGAAAGCTCGAGACATTGACTGAATGATAGAAGCTCTACACATTGAATAATCACTTTCAGCAAGTTTCATTGAATGAATGTATGCAGTTTGTTACAATGAATGAAAGCGTAAAGCTTGAGATTTTGAATAAATAAGAGAAGCTCTAGTCATTGAATTAACACGTGCAGTCTGTTTCATTGAATTAATCTTTGCAGTTTGTATCACAGGATAAATGGGAAATGCTCTACGCATTGGAATAGCCCATGCAACCTGTTTCATTGAACGAACGCATGCAAATTGTTTCATTGTATGAATTAATGCAGTTGAACGCACGAAAAAATAAGTTAAGTTTGTTTCAAAGAATCAATGAATAACATCTGATTCATTGAATTAATGATTGAAGTTTGATTCAATGATTGAAGGAATGCAGTTTGTTTGATTGATTGAAAACGTTAATATCGACACATTGACTGAATGAGAGAGACTCAACTCATTGAATTACAACGCGCACTCTGTTTCTTTGAATGAATGCATGCAGTATGAATGATTGCAGTTGGATTTACTGAATAAATGAGTTATGTTTGTTTCATTGAATCAATGAATAATATTTGATTTTTTGAATCAATGATTGAAGTTTGATTAAATGTTTGAATGAATGCAGTTTGTTTCATTGATTGAAAGCGTTAAGCTGGAGACATTGTATGACTGAGAGAAGGTTTACTCATTTAATAAATAGTTGCAGTAAGGTTTCATTGAATGAATGATTTAATTTTAAGTCAATGACTGAATGCATGCAGTTTATTTCAATGAATGAGAGCGTAAAGCTCCAGATTTTGAATTAACATGTGCAGTCTGTTTCATTGAATTAATCTTTGCAGTTTGTTTCACAGAATGAATGGGAAAAGCTGTACGCATTGGATTAGCACGTGGACTCTGTTTCATTGAACGAACGCATGCCGTTTGTTACATTGCATGAATCAATGCAGTTGGATGCAGGAAAACTGCATTGTTTCAGAGAATCATCGATCAACATCTGCTTCATTGAATTATTAATTGAAGTTTAATTAAATGATTGAAGTTAATTCAATGATTGAAGTTTGACACAATGTTTGAATGAATGCAGTTTGTTTCACTGAATTAAAACTCGAGACATTGACTGAATGAGAGGAGCTCCACTCATTGAATAAACACGTGCAGTAAGGTTTCATTGAATGAATGTGTGCAGTTTGTTTCATTGCATGAATGATAGAATTTTGATTCAATGACTGTGTGCATGCAGTTTGTTTCAATGAAGAAAAGTGTGAAGCTCGAATTTGAATAAATGAGAAATGCTCTAGACATTGAATTAACACGTGCAGTCTGTTTCATTGAATTAATCTTTGCAGATTGTTTCACAGAATGAATGGGAAAATGCTATAAGCATTGGATTAGCACTTGCACTCTGTTTCATTGAACGAAGTCATGCAGTTTGTTTCATTGTGTGAATTAATGCAGTTGGACGCACTAAGAAATAGGTTACGTTTGATTCAGAGAATCAACAATTAACATCTGACTCATTGAATTAATGATTGAAGTTTAATTCAATGATTGAATGAATGCCGTTTGTTTCAATGAAAGAAAGCGTTAAGCCCGAGACATTGGCTGAATGAGAGAGGCTCAACTCATTCAATTATCACGAGCTCTCTGTTTCATTGAATGAACGAATGCAGCTTGTTTGACTGTACGTATGAATGCAGTTGGATTCACTAAAGAAATGAGTTAAGTTTGTTTCATTGAATCAATGAATAACGTTTGATTAATTGAAATAATGATTGAAGTTTGACATAATGTTTGAATGAATGCAATTTGTTTCACTGAATTAAAATTCGAGACATTGACTGAATGAGAGGAGCTCTACTCATTGAATAAACACGTGCAGTAAGGTTTCATTGAATGAATGTGTGCAGTTTGTTTCATTGCATGAATGATAGAATTTTGATTCAATGACTGTGTGCATGCAGTTTGTTTCAATGAAGGAAAGTGTGAAGCTCGAATTTGAATAAATGAGAGAAGCTCTAGTCATTGAATTAACACGTGCAGTCTGTTTCATTGAATTAATCTTTGCAGTTTGTATCACAGGATAAATGGGAAATGCTCTACGCATTGGATTAGCCCGTGCAACCTGTTTCATTGAACGAACGCATGCAATTTGTTTCATTGTGTGAATTAATGCAGTTGGACGCACGAAAAAATTAGTTAAGTCTGTTTCAAAGAATCAATGAATAACATCTGATTCATTGAATTAATGATAGAATTTTGAATCAATGATTGAAGGAATGCAGTTTGTTTGATTGATTGAAAACGTTAATATCGACACATTGACAGAATGATAGAGGCTCAACTCATTGAATTACAACGCGCACTCTGTTTCTTTGAATGAATGCATGCAGTTTGTTTGACTGTATGAATGAATGCAGTTGGATTTACCAAAGAAATGAGTAATGTTTGTTTATTGAATCAATGAATAATGTTTGATTTTTTGAATCAATAATTGAAGTTTGATTAAATGTTTGAATGATGCAGTTTGTTTCATTGATTGAAAGCGTTAAGCTCGAGTAATTGAATGAATAAGAGAAGGTCTACATATTTAATAAATACTTGCAGTAAGGTTTCATTGAATGAATGATTTAATTTTAAGTCAATGACTGAATGCATGCAGTTTGTTTCAATGAATGAGAGCGTAAAGCTCCAGATTTTGAATTAACATGTGCAGTCTGTTTCATTGAATTAATCTTTGCAGTTTGTTTCACAGAATGAATGGGAAAAGCTCTACGCATTGGACTCTGTTTCATTGAACGAACGCATGCCGTTTGTTACATTGCATGAATCAATGCAGTTGGATGCACAACAACTGCATTGTTTCAGAGAATCAACGATCAACATTTGCTTCATTGAATTAATGATTGAAGTTAAATTCAATGATTGAAGTTAATTCAATGATTGAAGTTTGACACAATGTTTGAATGAATGTAGTTTGTTTCACTGAATTAAAACTCGAGACATTGACTGAATGAGATGAGCTCCACTCATTGAATAAGGTTTCGTTGAATGAATGTGTGCAGTTTGTTTCATTGCATGAACGATAGAATTTTGTTTCAATGACTGTGTGCATGCAGTTTGTTTCAATGAAGGAAAGCGTGAAGCTCGAATTTGAATAAATGAGAGAAGCTCTAGCCATTGAATTAACACGTGCAGTCGGTTTCATTGAATTAATCTTTACAGTTTGTTTCACAGAATGAATGGGAAATGCTATAAGCATTGGATTAGCACTTGCACTCAGTTTCATTGAACGAAGTCATGCAGTTTGTTTCATTGTGTGAATTAATGCAGTTGGACGCACTAAGAAATGGGTTACGTTTGATTCAGAGAATCAACATTAACATCTGATTCATTGAATTCATGATTGAAGTTTAATTCAATGATTGAATGAATGCTGTTTGTTTCATTGAAAGAAAGCGTTAAGCCCGAGACATTGACTGAATGAGAGAGGCTCAACTCATTGAATTACCACGTGCACTCTGTTTCATTGAATGAACGATTGCAGCTTGTTTGACTGTACGAATGAATGCAGTTGGATTCACTATAGAAATGAGTTAAGTTTGTTTCATTGAATCATTGAATAACGTTTGAGTAATTGAAATAATGATTGAAGTTTGATTCAATGATTGAATGAATCCAGTTTGTTTCATTGATTGAAAGCGTTAAGCTCGAGACATTGACTTTATGAGAGAAGGTCAAATCATTGAAATACCACGTTACAAAGTGGTTTGGTTGTTTGATTGTATGAATGAAAGCAGTTGGATTCGCGAAACAATTGAGTTAAGTTTGTATCAAAGATTCAGCGATTAACGTCTGATTCACTGAATCAATGATGGAACTTTGACCCAATGTGTGAATGCTGTTTGTTTCATTGTATGAAAGCTCGAGACATTGACTGAATGATAAAAGCTCTACACATTAATGCAGTTGGACGCACTAAGAAACGGGTTACGTTTGATTCAGAGATTCAACGATTAACATCTAATCAATGCTTGAAGTTTGATTCAATGATTGAATGAATGCAGTTTGTTTCATTGATTGAAAGCGTTAAGCTTCTGTCATTGACTGAATGACACAAGCTCAAATCAATGAAATACTACGTACACTCGGTTTCATTCAATGAATGCATGTTTGTTACAAAGAATCAGCGATTAACATCTGATTCATTGAATTAATGATTGAAGTTTGATTCAATGATTGAATGAATGCCGTTTGTTTCATTGAAAGAAAGCGTTAAGCCCGAGACATTGGCTGAATGAGAGAGGCTTAACTCATTGAATTACCACGTGCACTCTGTTTCATTGAATGAACGAATGCAGCTTGTTTGACTGTACGTATGAATGCAGTTGGATTCACAAAAGAAATGAGTTAAGTTAGTTTCATTGAATCAATGAATAACGTTTGATTAATTGAAATAATGATTGAAGTTTGACATAATGTTTGAATGAATGCAGTTTGTTTCACTGAATTAAAACTCGAGACATTGACTGAATGAGAGGAGCTCCACTCATTGAATAAACACGTGCAGTAAGGTTTCATTGAATGAATGTGTGCAGTTTGTTTCATTGCATGAATGATAGAATTTTGATTCAATGACTGTGTGCATGCAGTTTGTTTCAATGAAGGAAAGTGTGAAGCTCGAATTTGAATAAATGAGAGAAACTCTAGTCATTGAATTAACACGTGCAGTCTGTTTCATTGAATTAATCTTTGCAGTTTGTTTCACAGAATGAAAGGGAAATGAAATACGCATTGGATAAACACGCGAACTCTGTTTCGTTGAATGAACGCATGCAGTTTGTATCATTGTGTGAAAAAATGCAGTTGGACGCTTTAAGAAACGGGTTACGTTTGATTCAGAGATTCAACGATTAACATCTGATTCATTGAATTCATGATTGAAGTTTAATTCAATGATTGAATGAATGCTGTTTGTTTCATTGAAAGAAAGCGTTAAGCCCGAGACATTGACTGAATGAGAGAGGCTCAACTCATTGAATTACCACGTGCACTCTGTTTCATTGATTTAACGAATGCAGCTTGTTTGACTGTACGAATGAATGCAGTTGGATTCACTATAGAAATAAGTTAAGTTTGTTTCATTGAATCAATGAATAACGTTTGATTAATTGAAATAATGATTGAAGTTTGATTCAATGATTGAATGAATGCAGTTTGTTTCATTGATTGAAAGCGTTAAGCTCGAGACATTGACTTTATGAGAGAAGGTCAAATCATTGAAATACCACGATACAAAGTGGTTTGTTTGTTTGATTGTATGAATGAATGCAGTTGGGTTCACTAAACAATTGAGTTAAGTTTGTATCAAAGATTCAGCGATTAACGTCTGATTCACTGAATCAATGATGGAAGTTTGACCCAATGTGAGAATGCAGTTTTTTCGTTGAATGAAAGCTCGAGACATTGACTGAATGATAGAAGCTCTACACATTGAATAATCACTTTCAGCAAGTTTCATTGAATGAATGTATGCAGTTTGTTACAATGAATGAAAGCGTAAAGCTTGAGATTTTGAATAAATAAGAGAAGCTCTAGTCATTGAATTAACACGTGCAGTCTGTTTCATTGAATTAATCTTTGCAGTTTGTATCACAGGATAAATGGGAAATGCTCTACGCATTGGAATAGCCCATGCAACCTGTTTCATTGAACGAACGCATGCAAATTGTTTCATTGTATGAATTAATGCAGTTGAACGCACGAAAAAATAAGTTAAGTTTGTTTCAAAGAATCAATGAATAACATCTGATTCATTGAATTAATGATTGAAGTTTGATTCAATGATTGAAGGAATGCAGTTTGTTTGATTGATTGAAAACGTTAATATCGACACATTGACTGAATGAGAGAGACTCAACTCATTGAATTACAACGCGCACTCTGTTTCTTTGAATGAATGCATGCAGTATGAATGATTGCAGTTGGATTTACTGAATAAATGAGTTATGTTTGTTTCATTGAATCAATGAATAATGTTTGATTTTTTGAATCAATGATTGAAGTTTGATTAAATGTTTGAATGAATGCAGTTTGTTTCATTGATTGAAAGCGTTAAGCTGGAGACATTGTATGACTGAGAGAAGGTCTACTTATTTAATAAATACTTGCAGTAAGGTTTCATTGAATGAATGATTTAATTTTAAGTCAATGACTGAATGCATGCAGTTTATTTCAATGAATGAGAGCGTAAAGCTCCAGATTTTGAATTAACATGTGCAGTCTGTTTCATTGAATTAATCTTTGCAGTTTGTTTCACAGAATGAATGGGAAAAGCTGTACGCATTGGATTAGCACGTGGACTCTGTTTCATTGAACGAACGCATGCCGTTTGTTACATTGCATGAATCAATGCAGTTGGATGCAGGAAAACTGCATTGTTTCAGAGAATCATCGATCAACATCTGCTTCATTGAATTAATGATTGAAGTTTAATTAAATGATTGAAGTTAATTCAATGATTGAAGTTTGACACAATGTTTGAATGAATGCAGTTTGTTTCACTGAATTAAAACTCGAGACATTGACTGAATGAGAGGAGCTCCACTCATTGAATAAACACGTGCAGTAAGGTTTCATTGAATGAATGTGTGCAGTTTGTTTCATTGCATGAATGATAGAATTTTGATTCAATGACTGTGTGCATGCAGTTTGTTTCAATGAAGAAAAGTGTGAAGCTCGAATTTGAATAAATGAGAAATGCTCTAGACATTGAATTAACACGTGCAGTCTGTTTCATTGAATTAATCTTTGCAGATTGTTTCACAGAATGAATGGGAAAATGCTATAAGCATTGGATTAGCACTTGCACTCTGTTTCATTGAACGAAGTCATGCAGTTTGTTTCATTGTGTGAATTAATGCAGTTGGACGCACTAAGAAATAGGTTACGTTTGATTCAGAGAATCAACAATTAACATCTGACTCATTGAATTAATGATTGAAGTTTAATTCAATGATTGAATGAATGCCGTTTGTTTCATTGAAAGAAAGCGTTAAGCCCGAGACATTGGCTGAATGAGAGAGGCTCAACTCATTCAATTATCACGAGCTCTCTGTTTCATTGAATGAACGAATGCAGCTTTTTTGACTGTACGTATGAATGCAGTTGGATTCACTAAAGAAATGAGTTAAGTTTGTTTCATTGAATCAATGAATAACGTTTGATTAATTGAAATAATGATTGAAGTTTGACATAATGTTTGAATGAATGCAATTTGTTTCACTGAATTAAAATTCGAGACATTGACTGAATGAGAGGAGCTCTACTCATTGAATAAACACGTGCAGTAAGGTTTCATTGAATGAATGTGTGCAGTTTGTTTCATTGCATGAATGATAGAATTTTGATTCAATGACTGTGTGCATGCAGTTTGTTTCAATGAAGGAAAGTGTGAAGCTCGAATTTGAATAAATGAGAGAAGCTCTAGTCATTGAATTAACACGTGCAGTCTGTTTCATTGAATTAATCTTTGCAGTTTGTATCACAGGATAAATGGGAAATGCTCTACGCATTGGATTAGCCCGTGCAACCTGTTTCATTGAACGAACGCATGCAATTTGTTTCATTGTGTGAATTAATGCAGTTGGACGCACTAAGAAATGGGTTACGTTTGATTCAGAGAATCAACATTAACATCTGATTCATTGAATTCATGATTGAAGTTTAATTCAATGATTGAATGAATGCTGTTTGTTTCATTGAAAGAAAGCGTTAAGCCCGAGACATTGACTGAATGAGAGAGGCTCAACTCATTGAATTACCACGTGCACTCTGTTTCATTGAATGAACGATTGCAGCTTGTTTGACTGTACGAATGAATGCAGTTGGATTCACTATAGAAATGAGTTAAGTTTGTTTCATTGAATCATTGAATAACGTTTGAGTAATTGAAATAATGATTGAAGTTTGATTCAATGATTGAATGAATCCAGTTTGTTTCATTGATTGAAAGCGTTAAGCTCGAGACATTGACTTTATGAGAGAAGGTCAAATCATTGAAATACCACGTTACAAAGTGGTTTGGTTGTTTGATTGTATGAATGAAAGCAGTTGGATTCGCGAAACAATTGAGTTAAGTTTGTATCAAAGATTCAGCGATTAACGTCTGATTCACTGAATCAATGATGGAACTTTGACCCAATGTGTGAATGCTGTTTGTTTCATTGTATGAAAGCTCGAGACATTGACTGAATGATAAAAGCTCTACACATTAATGCAGTTGGACGCACTAAGAAACGGGTTACGTTTGATTCAGAGATTCAACGATTAACATCTAATCAATGCTTGAAGTTTGATTCAATGATTGAATGAATGCAGTTTGTTTCATTGATTGAAAGCGTTAAGCTTCTGTCATTGACTGAATGACACAAGCTCAAATCAATGAAATACTACGTACACTCGGTTTCATTCAATGAATGCATGTTTGTTACAAAGAATCAGCGATTAACATCTGATTCATTGAATTAATGATTGAAGTTTGATTCAATGATTGAATGAATGCCGTTTGTTTCATTGAAAGAAAGCGTTAAGCCCGAGACATTGGCTGAATGAGAGAGGCTCAACTCATTGAATTACCACGTGCACTCTGTTTCATTGAATGAACGAATGCAGCTTGTTTGACTGTACGTATGAATGCAGTTGGATTCACAAAAGAAATGAGTTAAGTTAGTTTCATTGAATCAATGAATAACGTTTGATTAATTGAAATAATGATTGACGTTTGACATAATGTTTGAATGAATGCAGTTTGTTTCACTGAATTAAAACTCGAGACATTGACTGAATGAGAGGAGCTCCACTCATTGAATAAACACGTGCAGTAAGGTTTCATTGAATGAATGTGTGCAGTTTGTTTCATTGCATGAATGATAGAATTTTGATTCAATGACTGTGTGCATGCAGTTTGTTTCAATGAAGGAAAGTGTGAAGCTCGAATTTGAATAAATGAGAGAAACTCTAGTCATTGAATTAACACGTGCAGTCTGTTTCATTGAATTAATCTTTGCAGTTTGTTTCACAGAATGAAAGGGAAATGCAATACGCATTGGATAAACACGCGAACTCTGTTTCGTTGAATGAACGCATGCAGTTTGTATCATTGTGTGAAAAAATGCAGTTGGACGCTTTAAGAAACGGGTTACGTTTGATTCAGAGATTCAACGATTAACATCTGATTCATTGAATTCATGATTGAAGTTTAATTCAATGATTGAATGAATGCTGTTTGTTTCATTGAAAGAAAGCGTTAAGCCCGAGACATTGACTGAATGAGAGAGGCTCAACTCATTGAATTACCACGTGCACTCTGTTTCATTGATTTAACGAATGCAGCTTGTTTGACTGTACGAATGAATGCAGTTGGATTCACTAAAGAAATGAGTTAAGTTTGTTTCATTGAATCAATGAATAACGTTTGATTAATTGAAATAATGATTGAAGTTTGATTCAATGATTGAATGAATGCAGTTTGTTTCATTGATTGAAAGCGTTAAGCTCGAGACATTGACTTTATGAGAGAAGGTCAAATCATTGAAATACCACGATACAAAGTGGTTTGTTTGTTTGATTGTATGAATGAATGCAGTTGGGTTCACTAAACAATTGAGTTAAGTTTGTATCAAAGATTCAGCGATTAACGTCTGATTCACTGAATCAATGATGGAAGTTTGACCCAATGTGAGAATGCAGTTTTTTCGTTGAATGAAAGCTCGAGACATTGACTGAATGATAGAAGCTCTACACATTGAATAATCACTTTCAGCAAGTTTCATTGAATGAATGTATGCAGTTTGTTACAATGAATGAAAGCGTAAAGCTTGAGATTTTGAATAAATAAGAGAAGCTCTAGTCATTGAATTAACACGTGCAGTCTGTTTCATTGAATTAATCTTTGCAGTTTGTATCACAGGATAAATGGGAAATGCTCTACGCATTGGAATAGCCCATGCAACCTGTTTCATTGAACGAACGCATGCAAATTGTTTCATTGTATGAATTAATGCAGTTGAACGCACGAAAAAATAAGTTAAGTTTGTTTCAAAGAATCAATGAATAACATCTGATTCATTGAATTAATGATTGAAGTTTGATTCAATGATTGAAGGAATGCAGTTTGTTTGATTGATTGAAAACGTTAATATCGACACATTGACTGAATGAGAGAGACTCAACTCATTGAATTACAACGCGCACTCTGTTTCTTTGAATGAATGCATGCAGTATGAATGATTGCAGTTGGATTTACTGAATAAATGAGTTATGTTTGTTTCATTGAATCAATGAATAATGTTTGATTTTTTGAATCAATGATTGAAGTTTGATTAAATGTTTGAATGAATGCAGTTTGTTTCATTGATTGAAAGCGTTAAGCTGGAGACATTGTATGACTGAGAGAAGGTCTACTCATTTAATAAATAGTTGCAGTAAGGTTTCATTGAATGAATGATTTAATTTTAAGTCAATGACTGAATGCATGCAGTTTATTTCAATGAATGAGAGCGTAAAGCTCCAGATTTTGAATTAACATGTGCAGTCTGTTTCATTGAATTAATCTTTGCAGTTTGTTTCACAGAATGAATGGGAAAAGCTGTACGCATTGGATTAGCACGTGGACTCTGTTTCATTGAACGAACGCATGCCGTTTGTTACATTGCATGAATCAATGCAGTTGGATGCAGGAAAACTGCATTGTTTCAGAGAATCATCGATCAACATCTGCTTCATTGAATTAATGATTGAAGTTTAATTAAATGATTGAAGTTAATTCAATGATTGAAGTTTGACACAATGTTTGAATGAATGCAGTTTGTTTCACTGAATTAAAACTCGAGACATTGACTGAATGAGAGGAGCTCCACTCATTGAATAAACACGTGCAGTAAGGTTTCATTGAATGAATGTGTGCAGTTTGTTTCATTGCATGAATGATAGAATTTTGATTCAATGACTGAGTGCATGCAGTTTGTTTCAATGAAGAAAAGTGTGAAGCTCGAATTTGAATAAATGAGAAATGCTCTAGACATTGAATTAACACGTGCAGTCTGTTTCATTGAATTAATCTTTGCAGATTGTTTCACAGAATGAATGGGAAAATGCTATAAGCATTGGATTAGCACTTGCACTCTGTTTCATGAACGAAGTCATGCAGTTTGTCTCATTTTGTGAATTAATGCAGTTGGACGCACTAAGAAATAGGTTACGTTTGATTCAGAGAATCAACAATTAACATCTGACTCATTGAATTAATGATTGAAGTTTAATTCAATGATTGAATGAATGCCGTTTGTTTCATTGAAAGAAAGCATTAAGCCCGAGACATTGGCTGAAAGAGAGAGGCTCAACTCATTCAATTATCACGAGCTCTCTGTTTCATTGAATGAACGAATGCAGCTTGTTTGACTGTACGTATGAATGCAGTTGGATTCACTAAAGAAATGAGTTAAGTTTATTTCATTGAATCAATGAATAACGTTTGATTAATTGAAATAATGATTGAAGCTTGACATAATGTTTGAATGAATGCAATTTGTTTCACTGAATTAAAATTCGAGACATTGACTGAATGAGAGGAGCTCTACTCATTGAATAAACACGTGCAGTAAGGTTTCATTGAATGAATGTGTGCAGTTTGTTTCATTGCATGAATGATAGAATTTTGATTCAATGACTGTGTGCATGCAGTTTGTTTCAATGAAGGAAAGTGTGAAGCTCGAATTTGAATAAATGAGAGAAGCTCTAGTCATTGAATTAACACGTGCAGTCTGTTTCATTGAATTAATCTTTGCAGTTTGTATCACAGGATAAATGGGAAATGCTTTACGCATTGGATTAGCCCGTGCAACCTGTTTCATTGAACGAACGCATGCAATTTGTTTCATTGTGTGAATTAATGCAGTTGGACGCACGAAAAAATTAGTTAAGTTTGTTTCAAAGAATCAATGAATAACATCTGATTCATTGAATTAATGATAGAATTTTGAATCAATGATTGAAGGAATGCAGTTTGTTTGATTGATTGAAAACGTTAATATCGACACATTGACAGAATGATAGAGGCTCAACTCATTGAATTACAACGCGCACTCTGTTTCTTTGAATGAATGCATGCAGTTTGTTTGACTGTATGAATGAATGCAGTTGGATTTACCAAAGAAATGAGTTATGTTTGTTTATTGAATCAATGAATAATGTTTGATTTTTTGAATCAATAATTGAAGTTTGATTAAATGTTTGAATGATGCAGTTTGTTTCATTGATTGAAAGCGTTAAGCTCGAGTAATTGAATGAATAAGAGAAGGTCTACTTATTTAATAAATACTTGCAGTAAGGTTTCATTGAATGAATGATTTAATTTTAAGTCAATGACTGAATGCATTCAGTTTGTTTCAATGAATGAGAGCGTAAAGCTCCAGATTTTGAATTAACATGTGCAGTCTGTTTCATTGAATTAATCTTTGCAGTTTGTTTCACAGAATGAATGGGAAAAGCTCTACGCATTGGACTCTGTTTCATTGAACGAACGCATGCCGTTTGTTACATTGCATGAATCAATGCAGTTGGATGCACAACAACTGCATTGTTTCAGAGAATCAACGATCAACATTTGCTTCATTGAATTAATGATTGAAGTTTAATTCAATGATTGAAGTTAATTCAATGATTGAAGTTTGACACAATGTTTGAATGAATGCAGTTTGTTTCACTGAATTAAAACTCGAGACATTGACTGAATGAGATGAGCTCCACTCATTGAATAAACACGTGCAGTAAGGTTTCGTTGAATGAATGTGTGCAGTTTGTTTCATTGCATGAACGATAGAATTTTGTTTCAATGACTGTGTGCATGCAGTTTGTTTCAATGAAGGAAAGCGTGAAGCTCGAATTTGAATAAATGAGAGAAGCTCTAGCCATTGAATTAACACGTGCAGTCGGTTTCATTGAATTAATCTTTACAGTTTGTTTCACAGAATGAATGGGAAATGCTATAAGCATTGGATTAGCACTTGCACTCAGTTTCATTGAACGAAGTCATGCAGTTTGTTTCATTGTGTGAATTAATGCAGTTGGACGCACTAAGAAATGGGTTACGTTTGATTCAGAGAATCAACATTAACATCTGATTCATTGAATTCATGATTGAAGTTTAATTCAATGATTGAATGAATGCTGTTTGTTTCATTGAAAGAAAGCGTTAAGCCCGAGACATTGACTGAATGAGAGAGGCTCAACTCATTGAATTACCACGTGCACTCTGTTTCATTGAATGAACGATTGCAGCTTGTTTGACTGTACGAATGAATGCAGTTGGATTCACTATAGAAATGAGTTAAGTTTGTTTCATTGAATCATTGAATAACGTTTGAGTAATTGAAATAATGATTGAAGTTTGATTCAATGATTGAATGAATCCAGTTTGTTTCATTGATTGAAAGCGTTAAGCTCGAGACATTGACTTTATGAGAGAAGGTCAAATCATTGAAATACCACGTTACAAAGTGGTTTGTTTGTTTGATTGTATGAATGAAAGCAGTTGGATTCGCGAAACAATTGAGTTAAGTTTGTATCAAAGATTCAGCGATTAACGTCTGATTCACTGAATCAATGATGGAACTTTGACCCAATGTGTGAATGCTGTTTGTTTCATTGTATGAAAGCTCGAGACATTGACTGAATGATAAAAGCTCTACACATTAATGCAGTTGGACGCACTAAGAAACGGGTTACGTTTGATTCAGAGATTCAACGATCAATGCTTGAAGTTTGATTCAATGATTGAATGAATGCAGTTTGTTTCATTGATTGAAAGCGTTAAGCTTCTGTCATTGACTGAATGACACAAGCTCAAATCAATGAAATACTACGTACACTCGGTTTCATTCAATGAATGCATGTTTGTTACAAAGAATCAGCGATTAACATCTGATTCATTGAATTAATGATTGAAGTTTGATTCAATGATTGAATGAATGCCGTTTGTTTCATTGAAAGAAAGCGTTAAGCCCGAGACATTGGCTGAATGAGAGAGGCTCAACTCATTGAATTACCACGTGCACTCTGTTTCATTGAATGAACGAATGCAGCTTGTTTGACTGTACGTATGAATGCAGTTGGATTCACAAAAGAAATGAGTTAAGTTAGTTTCATTGAATCAATGTATAACGTTTGATTAATTGAAATAATGATTGAAGTTTGACATAATGTTTGAATGAATGCAGTTTGTTTCACTGAATTAAAACTCGAGACATTGACTGAATGAGAGGAGCTCCACTCATTGAATGAACACGTGCAGTAAGGTTTCATTGAATGAATGTGTGCAGTTTGTTTCATTGCATGAATGATAGAATTTTGATTCAATGACTGTGTGCATGCAGTTTGTTTCAATGAAGGAAAGTGTGAAGCTCGAATTTGAATAAATGAGAGAAACTCTAGTCATTGAATTAACACGTGCAGTCTGTTTCATTGAATTAATCTTTGCAGTTTGTTTCACAGAATGAAAGGGAAATGCAATACGCATTGGATAAACACGCGAACTCTGTTTCGTTGAATGAACGCATGCAGTTTGTATCATTGTGTGAAAAAATGCAGTTGGACGCTTTAAGAAACGGGTTACGTTTGATTCAGAGATTCAACGATTAACATCTGATTCATTGAATTCATGATTGAAGTTTAATTCAATGATTGAATGAATGCTGTTTGTTTCATTGAAAGAAAGCGTTAAGCCCGAGACATTGACTGAATGAGAGAGGCTCAACTCATTGAATTACCACGTGCACTCTGTTTCATTGATTTAACGAATGCAGCTTGTTTGACTGTACGAATGAATGCAGTTGGATTCACTAAAGAAATGAGTTAAGTTTGTTTCATTGAATCAATGAATAACGTTTGATTAATTGAAATAATGATTGAAGTTTGATTCAATGATTGAATGAATGCAGTTTGTTTCATTGATTGAAAGCGTTAAGCTCGAGACATTGACTTTATGAGAGAAGGTCAAATCATTGAAATACCACGATACAAAGTGGTTTGTTTGTTTGATTGTATGAATGAATGCAGTTGGGTTCACTAAACAATTGAGTTAAGTTTGTATCAAAGATTCAGCGATTAACGTCTGAATCAATGATGGAAGTTTGACCCAATGTGAGAATGCAGTTTTTTCGTTGAATGAAAGCTCGAGACATTGACTGAATGATAGAAGCTCTACACATTGAATAATCACTTTCAGCAAGTTTCATTGAATGAATGTATGCAGTTTGTTACAATGAATGAAAGCGTAAAGCTTGAGATTTTGAATAAATAAGAGAAGCTCTAGTCATTGAATTAACACGTGCAGTCTGTTTCATTGAATTAATCTTTGCAGTTTGTATCACAGGATAAATGGGAAATGCTCTACGCATTGGAATAGCCCATGCAACCTGTTTCATTGAACGAACGCATGCAAATTGTTTCATTGTATGAATTAATGCAGTTGAACGCACGAAAAAATAAGTTAAGTTTGTTTCAAAGAATCAATGAATAACATCTGATTCATTGAATTAATGATTGAAGTTTGATTCAATGATTGAAGGAATGCAGTTTGTTTGATTGATTGAAAACGTTAATATCGACACATTGACTGAATGAGAGAGACTCAACTCATTGAATTACAACGCGCACTCTGTTTCTTTGAATGAATGCATGCAGTATGAATGATTGCAGTTGGATTTACTGAATAAATGAGTTAAGTTTGTTTCATTGAATCAATGAATAATGTTTGATTTTTTGAATCAATGATTGAAGTTTGATTAAATGTTTGAATGAATGCAGTTTGTTTCATTGATTGAAAGCGTTAAGCTGGAGACATTGTATGACTGAGAGAAGGTCTACTCATTTAATAAATAGTTGCAGTAAGGTTTCATTGAATGAATGATTTAATTTTAAGTCAATGACTGAATGCATGCAGTTTATTTCAATGAATGAGAGCGTAAAGCTCCAGATTTTGAATTAACATGTGCAGTCTGTTTCATTGAATTAATCTTTGCAGTTTGTTTCACAGAATGAATGGGAAAAGCTGTACGCATTGGATTAGCACGTGGACTCTGTTTCATTGAACGAACGCATGCCGTTTGTTACATTGCATGAATCAATGCAGTTGGATGCAGGAAAACTGCATTGTTTCAGAGAATCATCGATCAACATCTGCTTCATTGAATTAATGATTGAAGTTTAATTAAATGATTGAAGTTAATTCAATGATTGAAGTTTGACACAATGTTTGAATGAATGCAGTTTGTTTCACTGAATTAAAACTCGAGACATTGACTGAATGAGAGGAGCTCCACTCATTGAATAAACACGTGCAGTAAGGTTTCATTGAATGAATGTGTGCAGTTTGTTTCATTGCATGAATGATAGAATTTTGATTCAATGACTGTGTGCATGCAGTTTGTTTCAATGAAGAAAAGTGTGAAGCTCGAATTTGAATAAATGAGAAATGCTCTAGACATTGAATTAACACGTGCAGTCTGTTTCATTGAATTAATCTTTGCAGATTGTTTCACAGAATGAATGGGAAAATGCTATAAGCATTGGATTAGCACTTGCACTCTGTTTCATTGAACGAAGTCATGCAGTTTGTTTCATTGTGTGAATTAATGCAGTTGGACGCACTAAGAATTAGGTTACGTTTGATTCAGAGAATCAACAATTAACATCTGACTCATTGAATTAATGATTGAAGTTTAATTCAATGATTGAATGAATGCCGTTTGTTTCATTGAAAGAAAGCGTTAAGCCCGAGACATTGGCTGAATGAGAGAGGCTCAACTCATTCAATTATCACGAGCTCTCTGTTTCATTGAATGAACGAATGCAGCTTGTTTGACTGTACGTATGAATGCAGTTGGATTCACTAAAGAAATGAGTTAAGTTTGTTTCATTGAATCAATGAATAACGTTTGATTAATTGAAATAATGATTGAAGTTTGACATAATGTTTGAATGAATGCAATTTGTTTCACTGAATTAAAATTCGAGACATTGACTGAATGAGAGGAGCTCTACTCATTGAATAAACACGTGCAGTAAGGTTTCATTGAATGAATGTGTGCAGTTTGTTTCATTGCATGAATGATAGAATTTTGATTCAATGACTGTGTGCATGCAGTTTGTTTCAATGAAGGAAAGTGTGAAGCTCGAATTTGAATAAATGAGAGAAGCTCTAGTCATTGAATTAACACGTGCAGTCTGTTTCATTGAATTAATCTTTGCAGTTTGTATCACAGGATAAATGGGAAATGCTCTACGCATTGGATTAGCCCGTGCAACCTGTTTCATTGAACGAACGCATGCAATTTGTTTCATTGTGTGAATTAATGCAGTTGGACGCACGAAAAAATTAGTTAAGTTTGTTTCAATGAATCAATGAATAACATCTGATTCATTGAATTAATGATAGAATTTTGAATCAATGATTGAAGGAATGCAGTTTGTTTGATTGATTGAAAACGTTAATATCGACACATTGACAGAATGATAGAGGCTCAACTCATTGAATTACAACGCGCACTCTGTTTCTTTGAATGAATGCATGCAGTTTGTTTGACTGTATGAATGAATGCAGTTGGATTTACCAAAGAAATGAGTAATGTTTGTTTATTGAATCAATGAATAATGTTTGATTTTTTGAATCAATAATTGAAGTTTGATTAAATGTTTGAATGATACAGTTTGTTTCATTGATTGAAAGCGTTAAGCTCGAGTAATTGAATGAATAAGAGAAGGTCTACTTATTTAATAAATACTTGCAGTAAGGTTTCATTGAATGAATGATTTAATTTTAAGTCAATGACTGAATGCATGCAGTTTGTTTCAATGAATGAGAGCGTAAAGCTCCAGATTTTGAATTAACATGTGCAGTCTGTTTCATTGAATTAATCTTTGCAGTTTGTTTCACAGAATTAATGGGAAAAGCTCTATGCATTGGACTCTGTTTCATTGAACGAACGCATGCCGTTTGTTACATTGCATGAATCAATGCAGTTGGATGCACAACAACTGCATTGTTTCAGAGAATCAACGATCAACATTTGCTTCATTGAATTAATGATTGAAGTTTAATTCAATGATTGAAGTTAATTCAATGATTGAAGTTTGACACAATGTTTGAATGAATGCAGTTTGTTTCACTGAATTAAAACTCGAGACATTGACTGAATGAGATGAGCTCCACTCATTGAATAAACACGTGCAGTAAGGTTTCGTTGAATGAATGTGTGCAGTTTGTTTCATTGCATGAACGATAGAATTTTGTTTCAATGACTGTGTGCATGCAGTTTGTTTCAATGAAGGAAAGCGTGAAGCTCGAATTTGAATAAATGAGAGAAGCTCTAGCCATTGAATTAACACGTGCAGTCGGTTTCATTGAATTAATCTTTACAGTTTGTTTCACAGAATGAATGGGAAATGCTATAAGCATTGGATTAGCACTTGCACTCAGTTTCATTGAACGAAGTCATGCAGTTTGTTTCATTGTGTGAATTAATGCAGTTGGACGCACTAAGAAATGGGTTACGTTTGATTCAGAGAATCAACATTAACATCTGATTCATTGAATTCATGATTGAAGTTTAATTCAATGATTGAATGAATGCTGTTTGTTTCATTGAAAGAAAGCGTTAAGCCCGAGACATTGACTGAATGAGAGAGGCTCAACTCATTGAATTACCACGTGCACTCTGTTTCATTGAATGAACGATTGCAGCTTGTTTGACTGTACGAATGAATGCAGTTGGATTCACTATAGAAATGAGTTAAGTTTGTTTCATTGAATCATTGAATAACGTTTGAGTAATTGAAATAATGATTGAAGTTTGATTCAATGATTGAATGAATCCAGTTTGTTTCATTGATTGAAAGCGTTAAGCTCGAGACATTGACTTTATGAGAGAAGGTCAAATCATTGAAATACCACGTTACAAAGTGGTTTGTTTGTTTGATTGTATGAATGAAAGCAGTTGGATTCGCGAAACAATTGAGTTAAGTTTGTATCAAAGATTCAGCGATTAACGTCTGATTCACTGAATCAATGATGGAACTTTGACCCAATGTGTGAATGCTGTTTGTTTCATTGTATGAAAGCTCGAGACATTGACTGAATGATAAAAGCTCTACACATTAATGCAGTTGGACGCACTAAGAAACGGGTTACGTTTGATTCAGAGATTCAACGATCAATGCTTGAAGTTTGATTCAATGATTGAATGAATGCAGTTTGTTTCATTGATTGAAAGCGTTAAGCTTCTGTCATTGACTGAATGACACAAGCTCAAATCAATGAAATACTACGTACACTCGGTTTCATTCAATGAATGCATGTTTGTTACAAAGAATCAGCGATTAACATCTGATTCATTGAATTAATGATTGAAGTTTGATTCAATGATTGAATGAATGCCGTTTGTTTCATTGAAAGAAAGCGTTAAGCCCGAGACATTGGCTGAATGAGAGAGGCTCAACTCATTGAATTACCACGTGCACTCTGTTTCATTGAATGAACGAATGCAGCTTGTTTGACTGTACGTATGAATGCAGTTGGATTCACAAAAGAAATGAGTTAAGTTAGTTTCATTGAATCAATGTATAACGTTTGATTAATTGAAATAATGATTGAAGTTTGACATAATGTTTGAATGAATGCAGTTTGTTTCACTGAATTAAAACTCGAGACATTGACTGAATGAGAGGAGCTCCACTCATTGAATGAACACGTGCAGTAAGGTTTCATTGAATGAATGTGTGCAGTTTGTTTCATTGCATGAATGATAGAATTTTGATTCAATGACTGTGTGCATGCAGTTTGTTTCAATGAAGGAAAGTGTGAAGCTCGAATTTGAATAAATGAGAGAAACTCTAGTCATTGAATTAACACGTGCAGTCTGTTTCATTGAATTAATCTTTGCAGTTTGTTTCACAGAATGAAAGGGAAATGCAATACGCATTGGATAAACACGCGAACTCTGTTTCGTTGAATGAACGCATGCAGTTTGTATCATTGTGTGAAAAAATGCAGTTGGACGCTTTAAGAAACGGGTTACGTTTGATTCAGAGATTCAACGATTAACATCTGATTCATTGAATTCATGATTGAAGTTTAATTCAATGATTGAATGAATGCTGTTTGTTTCATTGAAAGAAAGCGTTAAGCCCGAGACATTGACTGAATGAGAGAGGCTCAACTCATTGAATTACCACGTGCACTCTGTTTCATTGATTTAACGAATGCAGCTTGTTTGACTGTACGAATGAATGCAGTTGGATTCACTAAAGAAATGAGTTAAGTTTGTTTCATTGAATCAATGAATAACGTTTGATTAATTGAAATAATGATTGAAGTTTGATTCAATGATTGAATGAATGCAGTTTGTTTCATTGATTGAAAGCGTTAAGCTCGAGACATTGACTTTATGAGAGAAGGTCAAATCATTGAAATACCACGATACAAAGTGGTTTGTTTGTTTGATTGTATGAATGAATGCAGTTGGGTTCACTAAACAATTGAGTTAAGTTTGTATCAAAGATTCAGCGATTAACGTCTGAATCAATGATGGAAGTTTGACCCAATGTGAGAATGCAGTTTTTTCGTTGAATGAAAGCTCGAGACATTGACTGAATGATAGAAGCTCTACACATTGAATAATCACTTTCAGCAAGTTTCATTGAATGAATGTATGCAGTTTGTTACAATGAATGAAAGCGTAAAGCTTGAGATTTTGAATAAATAAGAGAAGCTCTAGTCATTGAATTAACACGTGCAGTCTGTTTCATTGAATTAATCTTTGCAGTTTGTATCACAGGATAAATGGGAAATGCTCTACGCATTGGAATAGCCCATGCAACCTGTTTCATTGAACGAACGCATGCAAATTGTTTCATTGTATGAATTAATGCAGTTGAACGCACGAAAAAATAAGTTAAGTTTGTTTCAAAGAATCAATGAATAACATCTGATTCATTGAATTAATGATTGAAGTTTGATTCAATGATTGAAGGAATGCAGTTTGTTTGATTGATTGAAAACGTTAATATCGACACATTGACTGAATGAGAGAGACTCAACTCATTGAATTACAACGCGCACTCTGTTTCTTTGAATGAATGCATGCAGTATGAATGATTGCAGTTGGATTTACTGAATAAATGAGTTAAGTTTGTTTCATTGAATCAATGAATAATGTTTGATTTTTTGAATCAATGATTGAAGTTTGATTAAATGTTTGAATGAATGCAGTTTGTTTCATTGATTGAAAGCGTTAAGCTGGAGACATTGTATGACTGAGAGAAGGTCTACTCATTTAATAAATAGTTGCAGTAAGGTTTCATTGAATGAATGATTTAATTTTAAGTCAATGACTGAATGCATGCAGTTTATTTCAATGAATGAGAGCGTAAAGCTCCAGATTTTGAATTAACATGTGCAGTCTGTTTCATTGAATTAATCTTTGCAGTTTGTTTCACAGAATGAATGGGAAAAGCTGTACGCATTGGATTAGCACGTGGACTCTGTTTCATTGAACGAACGCATGCCGTTTGTTACATTGCATGAATCAATGCAGTTGGATGCAGGAAAACTGCATTGTTTCAGAGAATCATCGATCAACATCTGCTTCATTGAATTAATGATTGAAGTTTAATTAAATGATTGAAGTTAATTCAATGATTGAAGTTTGACACAATGTTTGAATGAATGCAGTTTGTTTCACTGAATTAAAACTCGAGACATTGACTGAATGAGAGGAGCTCCACTCATTGAATAAACACGTGCAGTAAGGTTTCATTGAATGAATGTGTGCAGTTTGTTTCATTGCATGAATGATAGAATTTTGATTCAATGACTGTGTGCATGCAGTTTGTTTCAATGAAGAAAAGTGTGAAGCTCGAATTTGAATAAATGAGAAATGCTCTAGACATTGAATTAACACGTGCAGTCTGTTTCATTGAATTAATCTTTGCAGATTGTTTCACAGAATGAATGGGAAAATGCTATAAGCATTGGATTAGCACTTGCACTCTGTTTCATTGAACGAAGTCATGCAGTTTGTTTCATTGTGTGAATTAATGCAGTTGGACGCACTAAGAATTAGGTTACGTTTGATTCAGAGAATCAACAATTAACATCTGACTCATTGAATTAATGATTGAAGTTTAATTCAATGATTGAATGAATGCCGTTTGTTTCATTGAAAGAAAGCGTTAAGCCCGAGACATTGGCTGAATGAGAGAGGCTCAACTCATTCAATTATCACGAGCTCTCTGTTTCATTGAATGAACGAATGCAGCTTGTTTGACTGTACGTATGAATGCAGTTGGATTCACTAAAGAAATGAGTTAAGTTTGTTTCATTGAATCAATGAATAACGTTTGATTAATTGAAATAATGATTGAAGTTTGACATAATGTTTGAATGAATGCAATTTGTTTCACTGAATTAAAATTCGAGACATTGACTGAATGAGAGGAGCTCTACTCATTGAATAAACACGTGCAGTAAGGTTTCATTGAATGAATGTGTGCAGTTTGTTTCATTGCATGAATGATAGAATTTTGATTCAATGACTGTGTGCATGCAGTTTGTTTCAATGAAGGAAAGTGTGAAGCTCGAATTTGAATAAATGAGAGAAGCTCTAGTCATTGAATTAACACGTGCAGTCTGTTTCATTGAATTAATCTTTGCAGTTTGTATCACAGGATAAATGGGAAATGCTCTACGCATTGGATTAGCCCGTGCAACCTGTTTCATTGAACGAACGCATGCAATTTGTTTCATTGTGTGAATTAATGCAGTTGGACGCACGAAAAAATTAGTTAAGTCTGTTTCAAAGAATCAATGAATAACATCTGATTCATTGAATTAATGATAGAATTTTGAATCAATGATTGAAGGAATGCAGTTTGTTTGATTGATTGAAAACGTTAATATCGACACATTGACAGAATGATAGAGGCTCAACTCATTGAATTACAACGCGCACTCTGTTTCTTTGAATGAATGCATGCAGTTTGTTTGACTGTATGAATGAATGCAGTTGGATTTACCAAAGAAATGAGTTATGTTTGTTTATTGAATCAATGAATAATGTTTGATTTTTTGAATCAATAATTGAAGTTTGATTAAATGTTTGAATGATGCAGTTTGTTTCATTGATTGAAAGCGTTAAGCTCGAGTAATTGAATGAATAAGAGAAGGTCTACATATTTAATAAATACTTGCAGTAAGGTTTCATTGAATGAATGATTTAATTTTAAGTCAATGACTGAATGCATGCAGTTTGTTTCAATGAATGAGAGCGTAAAGCTCCAGATTTTGAATTAACATGTGCAGTCTGTTTCATTGAATTAATCTTTGCAGTTTGTTTCACAGAATGAATGGGAAAAGCTCTACGCATTGGACTCTGTTTCATTGAACGAACGCATGCCGTTTGTTACATTGCATGAATCAATGCAGTTGGATGCACAACAACTGCATTGTTTCAGAGAATCAACGATCAACATTTGCTTCATTGAATTAATGATTGAAGTTTAATTCAATGATTGAAGTTAATTCAATGATTGAAGTTTGACACAATGTTTGAATGAATGCAGTTTGTTTCACTGAATTAAAACTCGAGACATTGACTGAATGAGATGAGCTCCACTCATTGAATAAACACGTGCAGTAAGGTTTCGTTGAATGAATGTGTGCAGTTTGTTTCATTGCATGAACGATAGAATTTTGTTTCAATGACTGTGTGCATGCAGTTTGTTTCAATGAAGGAAAGCGTGAAGCTCGAATTTGAATAAATGAGAGAAGCTCTAGCCATTGAATTAACACGTGCAGTCGGTTTCATTGAATTAATCTTTACAGTTTGTTTCACAGAATGAATGGGAAATGCTATAAGCATTGGATTAGCACTTGCACTCAGTTTCATTGAACGAAGTCATGCAGTTTGTTTCATTGTGTGAATTAATGCAGTTGGACGCACTAAGAAATGGGTTACGTTTGATTCAGAGAATCAACATTAACATCTGATTCATTGAATTCATGATTGAAGTTTAATTCAATGATTGAATGAATGCTGTTTGTTTCATTGAAAGAAAGCGTTAAGCCCGAGACATTGACTGAATGAGAGAGGCTCAACTCATTGAATTACCACGTGCACTCTGTTTCATTGAATGAACGATTGCAGCTTGTTTGACTGTACGAATGAATGCAGTTGGATTCACTATAGAAATGAGTTAAGTTTGTTTCATTGAATCATTGAATAACGTTTGAGTAATTGAAATAATGATTGAAGTTTGATTCAATGATTGAATGAATCCCTTTTGTTTCATTGATTGAAAGCGTTAAGCTCGAGACATTGACTTTATGAGAGAAGGTCAAATCATTGAAATACCACGTTACAAAGTGGTTTGTTTGTTTGATTGTATGAATGAAAGCAGTTGGATTCGCGAAACAATTGAGTTAAGTTTGTATCAAAGATTCAGCGATTAACGTCTGATTCACTGAATCAATGATGGAACTTTGACCCAATGTGTGAATGCTGTTTGTTTCATTGTATGAAAGCTCGAGACATTGACTGAATGATAAAAGCTCTACACATTAATGCAGTTGGACGCACTAAGAAACGGGTTACGTTTGATTCAGAGATTCAACGATCAATGCTTGAAGTTTGATTCAATGATTGAATGAATGCAGTTTGTTTCATTGATTGAAAGCGTTAAGCTTCTGTCATTGACTGAATGACACAAGCTCAAATCAATGAAATACTACGTACACTCGGTTTCATTCAATGAATGCATGTTTGTTACAAAGAATCAGCGATTAACATCTGATTCATTGAATTAATGATTGAAGTTTGATTCAATGATTGAATGAATGCCGTTTGTTTCATTGAAAGAAAGCGTTAAGCCCGAGACATTGGCTGAATGAGAGAGGCTCAACTCATTGAATTACCACGTGCACTCTGTTTCATTGAATGAACGAATGCAGCTTGTTTGACTGTACGTATGAATGCAGTTGGATTCACAAAAGAAATGAGTTAAGTTAGTTTCATTGAATCAATGTATAACGTTTGATTAATTGAAATAATGATTGAAGTTTGACATAATGTTTGAATGAATGCAGTTTGTTTCACTGAATTAAAACTCGAGACATTGACTGAATGAGAGGAGCTCCACTCATTGAATGAACACGTGCAGTAAGGTTTCATTGAATGAATGTGTGCAGTTTGTTTCATTGCATGAATGATAGAATTTTGATTCAATGACTGTGTGCATGCAGTTTGTTTCAATGAAGGAAAGTGTGAAGCTCGAATTTGAATAAATGAGAGAAACTCTAGTCATTGAATTAACACGTGCAGTCTGTTTCATTGAATTAATCTTTGCAGTTTGTTTCACAGAATGAAAGGGAAATGCAATACGCATTGGATAAACACGCGAACTCTGTTTCGTTGAATGAACGCATGCAGTTTGTATCATTGTGTGAAAAAATGCAGTTGGACGCTTTAAGAAACGGGTTACGTTTGATTCAGAGATTCAACGATTAACATCTGATTCATTGAATTCATGATTGAAGTTTAATTCAATGATTGAATGAATGCTGTTTGTTTCATTGAAAGAAAGCGTTAAGCCCGAGACATTGACTGAATGAGAGAGGCTCAACTCATTGAATTACCACGTGCACTCTGTTTCATTGATTTAACGAATGCAGCTTGTTTGACTGTACGAATGAATGCAGTTGGATTCACTAAAGAAATGAGTTAAGTTTGTTTCATTGAATCAATGAATAACGTTTGATTAATTGAAATAATGATTGAAGTTTGATTCAATGATTGAATGAATGCAGTTTGTTTCATTGATTGAAAGCGTTAAGCTCGAGACATTGACTTTATGAGAGAAGGTCAAATCATTGAAATACCACGATACAAAGTGGTTTGTTTGTTTGATTGTATGAATGAATGCAGTTGGGTTCACTAAACAATTGAGTTAAGTTTGTATCAAAGATTCAGCGATTAACGTCTGAATCAATGATGGAAGTTTGACCCAATGTGAGAATGCAGTTTTTTCGTTGAATGAAAGCTCGAGACATTGACTGAATGATAGAAGCTCTACACATTGAATAATCACTTTCAGCAAGTTTCATTGAATGAATGTATGCAGTTTGTTACAATGAATGAAAGCGTAAAGCTTGAGATTTTGAATAAATAAGAGAAGCTCTAGTCATTGAATTAACACGTGCAGTCTGTTTCATTGAATTAATCTTTGCAGTTTGTATCACAGGATAAATGGGAAATGCTCTACGCATTGGAATAGCCCATGCAACCTGTTTCATTGAACGAACGCATGCAAATTGTTTCATTGTATGAATTAATGCAGTTGAACGCACGAAAAAATAAGTTAAGTTTGTTTCAAAGAATCAATGAATAACATCTGATTCATTGAATTAATGATTGAAGTTTGATTCAATGATTGAAGGAATGCAGTTTGTTTGATTGATTGAAAACGTTAATATCGACACATTGACTGAATGAGAGAGACTCAACTCATTGAATTACAACGCGCACTCTGTTTCTTTGAATGAATGCATGCAGTATGAATGATTGCAGTTGGATTTACTGAATAAATGAGTTAAGTTTGTTTCATTGAATCAATGAATAATGTTTGATTTTTTGAATCAATGATTGAAGTTTGATTAAATGTTTGAATGAATGCAGTTTGTTTCATTGATTGAAAGCGTTAAGCTGGAGACATTGTATGACTGAGAGAAGGTCTACTCATTTAATAAATAGTTGCAGTAAGGTTTCATTGAATGAATGATTTAATTTTAAGTCAATGACTGAATGCATGCAGTTTATTTCAATGAATGAGAGCGTAAAGCTCCAGATTTTGAATTAACATGTGCAGTCTGTTTCATTGAATTAATCTTTGCAGTTTGTTTCACAGAATGAATGGGAAAAGCTGTACGCATTGGATTAGCACGTGGACTCTGTTTCATTGAACGAACGCATGCCGTTTGTTACATTGCATGAATCAATGCAGTTGGATGCAGGAAAACTGCATTGTTTCAGAGAATCATCGATCAACATCTGCTTCATTGAATTAATGATTGAAGTTTAATTAAATGATTGAAGTTAATTCAATGATTGAAGTTTGACACAATGTTTGAATGAATGCAGTTTGTTTCACTGAATTAAAACTCGAGACATTGACTGAATGAGAGGAGCTCCACTCATTGAATAAACACGTGCAGTAAGGTTTCATTGAATGAATGTGTGCAGTTTGTTTCATTGCATGAATGATAGAATTTTGATTCAATGACTGTGTGCATGCAGTTTGTTTCAATGAAGAAAAGTGTGAAGCTCGAATTTGAATAAATGAGAAATGCTCTAGACATTGAATTAACACGTGCAGTCTGTTTCATTGAATTAATCTTTGCAGATTGTTTCACAGAATGAATGGGAAAATGCTATAAGCATTGGATTAGCACTTGCACTCTGTTTCATTGAACGAAGTCATGCAGTTTGTTTCATTGTGTGAATTAATGCAGTTGGACGCACTAAGAATTAGGTTACGTTTGATTCAGAGAATCAACAATTAACATCTGACTCATTGAATTAATGATTGAAGTTTAATTCAATGATTGAATGAATGCCGTTTGTTTCATTGAAAGAAAGCGTTAAGCCCGAGACATTGGCTGAATGAGAGAGGCTCAACTCATTCAATTATCACGAGCTCTCTGTTTCATTGAATGAACGAATGCAGCTTGTTTGACTGTACGTATGAATGCAGTTGGATTCACTAAAGAAATGAGTTAAGTTTGTTTCATTGAATCAATGAATAACGTTTGATTAATTGAAATAATGATTGAAGTTTGACATAATGTTTGAATGAATGCAATTTGTTTCACTGAATTAAAATTCGAGACATTGACTGAATGAGAGGAGCTCTACTCATTGAATAAACACGTGCAGTAAGGTTTCATTGAATGAATGTGTGCAGTTTGTTTCATTGCATGAATGATAGAATTTTGATTCAATGACTGTGTGCATGCAGTTTGTTTCAATGAAGGAAAGTGTGAAGCTCGAATTTGAATAAATGAGAGAAGCTCTAGTCATTGAATTAACACGTGCAGTCTGTTTCATTGAATTAATCTTTGCAGTTTGTATCACAGGATAAATGGGAAATGCTCTACGCATTGGATTAGCCCGTGCAACCTGTTTCATTGAACGAACGCATGCAATTTGTTTCATTGTGTGAATTAATGCAGTTGGACGCACGAAAAAATTAGTTAAGTTTGTTTCAATGAATCAATGAATAACATCTGATTCATTGAATTAATGATAGAATTTTGAATCAATGATTGAAGGAATGCAGTTTGTTTGATTGATTGAAAACGTTAATATCGACACATTGACAGAATGATAGAGGCTCAACTCATTGAATTACAACGCGCACTCTGTTTCTTTGAATGAATGCATGCAGTTTGTTTGACTGTATGAATGAATGCAGTTGGATTTACCAAAGAAATGAGTTATGTTTGTTTATTGAATCAATGAATAATGTTTGATTTTTTGAATCAATAATTGAAGTTTGATTAAATGTTTGAATGATGCAGTTTGTTTCATTGATTGAAAGCGTTAAGCTCGAGTAATTGAATGAATAAGAGAAGGTCTACATATTTAATAAATACTTGCAGTAAGGTTTCATTGAATGAATGATTTAATTTTAAGTCAATGACTGAATGCATGCAGTTTGTTTCAATGAATGAGAGCGTAAAGCTCCAGATTTTGAATTAACATGTGCAGTCTGTTTCATTGAATTAATCTTTGCAGTTTGTTTCACAGAATTAATGGGAAAAGCTCTACGCATTGGACTCTGTTTCATTGAACGAACGCATGCCGTTTGTTACATTGCATGAATCAATGCAGTTGGATGCACAACAACTGCATTGTTTCAGAGAATCAACGATCAACATTTGCTTCATTGAATTAATGATTGAAGTTAAATTCAATGATTGAAGTTAATTCAATGATTGAAGTTTGACACAATGTTTGAATGAATGCAGTTTGTTTCACTGAATTAAAACTCGAGACATTGACTGAATGAGATGAGCTCCACTCATTGAATAAGGTTTCGTTGAATGAATGTGTGCAGTTTGTTTCATTGCATGAACGATAGAATTTTGTTTCAATGACTGTGTGCATGCAGTTTGTTTCAATGAAGGAAAGCGTGAAGCTCGAATTTGAATAAATGAGAGAAGCTCTAGCCATTGAATTAACACGTGCAGTCGGTTTCATTGAATTAATCTTTACAGTTTGTTTCACAGAATGAATGGGAAATGCTATAAGCATTGGATTAGCACTTGCACTCAGTTTCATTGAACGAAGTCATGCAGTTTGTTTCATTGTGTGAATTAATGCAGTTGGACGCACTAAGAAATGGGTTACGTTTGATTCAGAGAATCAACATTAACATCTGATTCATTGAATTCATGATTGAAGTTTAATTCAATGATTGAATGAATGCTGTTTGTTTCATTGAAAGAAAGCGTTAAGCCCGAGACATTGACTGAATGAGAGAGGCTCAACTCATTGAATTACCACGTGCACTCTGTTTCATTGAATGAACGATTGCAGCTTGTTTGACTGTACGAATGAATGCAGTTGGATTCACTATAGAAATGAGTTAAGTTTGTTTCATTGAATCATTGAATAACGTTTGAGTAATTGAAATAATGATTGAAGTTTGATTCAATGATTGAATGAATCCAGTTTGTTTCATTGATTGAAAGCGTTAAGCTCGAGACATTGACTTTATGAGAGAAGGTCAAATCATTGAAATACCACGTTACAAAGTGGTTTGTTTGTTTGATTGTATGAATGAAAGCAGTTGGATTCGCGAAACAATTGAGTTAAGTTTGTATCAAAGATTCAGCGATTAACGTCTGATTCACTGAATCAATGATGGAACTTTGACCCAATGTGTGAATGCTGTTTGTTTCATTGTATGAAAGCTCGAGACATTGACTGAATGATAAAAGCTCTACACATTAATGCAGTTGGACGCACTAAGAAACGGGTTACGTTTGATTCAGAGATTCAACGATCAATGCTTGAAGTTTGATTCAATGATTGAATGAATGCAGTTTGTTTCATTGATTGAAAGCGTTAAGCTTCTGTCATTGACTGAATGACACAAGCTCAAATCAATGAAATACTACGTACACTCGGTTTCATTCAATGAATGCATGTTTGTTACAAAGAATCAGCGATTAACATCTGATTCATTGAATTAATGATTGAAGTTTGATTCAATGATTGAATGAATGCCGTTTGTTTCATTGAAAGAAAGCGTTAAGCCCGAGACATTGGCTGAATGAGAGAGGCTCAACTCATTGAATTACCACGTGCACTCTGTTTCATTGAATGAACGAATGCAGCTTGTTTGACTGTACGTATGAATGCAGTTGGATTCACAAAAGAAATGAGTTAAGTTAGTTTCATTGAATCAATGTATAACGTTTGATTAATTGAAATAATGATTGAAGTTTGACATAATGTTTGAATGAATGCAGTTTGTTTCACTGAATTAAAACTCGAGACATTGACTGAATGAGAGGAGCTCCACTCATTGAATGAACACGTGCAGTAAGGTTTCATTGAATGAATGTGTGCAGTTTGTTTCATTGCATGAATGATAGAATTTTGATTCAATGACTGTGTGCATGCAGTTTGTTTCAATGAAGGAAAGTGTGAAGCTCGAATTTGAATAAATGAGAGAAACTCTAGTCATTGAATTAACACGTGCAGTCTGTTTCATTGAATTAATCTTTGCAGTTTGTTTCACAGAATGAAAGGGAAATGCAATACGCATTGGATAAACACGCGAACTCTGTTTCGTTGAATGAACGCATGCAGTTTGTATCATTGTGTGAAAAAATGCAGTTGGACGCTTTAAGAAACGGGTTACGTTTGATTCAGAGATTCAACGATTAACATCTGATTCATTGAATTCATGATTGAAGTTTAATTCAATGATTGAATGAATGCTGTTTGTTTCATTGAAAGAAAGCGTTAAGCCCGAGACATTGACTGAATGAGAGAGGCTCAACTCATTGAATTACCACGTGCACTCTGTTTCATTGATTTAACGAATGCAGCTTGTTTGACTGTACGAATGAATGCAGTTGGATTCACTAAAGAAATGAGTTAAGTTTGTTTCATTGAATCAATGAATAACGTTTGATTAATTGAAATAATGATTGAAGTTTGATTCAATGATTGAATGAATGCAGTTTGTTTCATTGATTGAAAGCGTTAAGCTCGAGACATTGACTTTATGAGAGAAGGTCAAATCATTGAAATACCACGATACAAAGTGGTTTGTTTGTTTGATTGTATGAATGAATGCAGTTGGGTTCACTAAACAATTGAGTTAAGTTTGTATCAAAGATTCAGCGATTAACGTCTGAATCAATGATGGAAGTTTGACCCAATGTGAGAATGCAGTTTTTTCGTTGAATGAAAGCTCGAGACATTGACTGAATGATAGAAGCTCTACACATTGAATAATCACTTTCAGCAAGTTTCATTGAATGAATGTATGCAGTTTGTTACAATGAATGAAAGCGTAAAGCTTGAGATTTTGAATAAATAAGAGAAGCTCTAGTCATTGAATTAACACGTGCAGTCTGTTTCATTGAATTAATCTTTGCAGTTTGTATCACAGGATAAATGGGAAATGCTCTACGCATTGGAATAGCCCATGCAACCTGTTTCATTGAACGAACGCATGCAAATTGTTTCATTGTATGAATTAATGCAGTTGAACGCACGAAAAAATAAGTTAAGTTTGTTTCAAAGAATCAATGAATAACATCTGATTCATTGAATTAATGATTGAAGTTTGATTCAATGATTGAAGGAATGCAGTTTGTTTGATTGATTGAAAACGTTAATATCGACACATTGACTGAATGAGAGAGACTCAACTCATTGAATTACAACGCGCACTCTGTTTCTTTGAATGAATGCATGCAGTATGAATGATTGCAGTTGGATTTACTGAATAAATGAGTTAAGTTTGTTTCATTGAATCAATAAATAATGTTTGATTTTTTGAATCAATGATTGAAGTTTGATTAAATGTTTGAATGAATGCAGTTTGTTTCATTGATTGAAAGCGTTAAGCTGGAGACATTGTATGACTGAGAGAAGGTCTACTCATTTAATAAATAGTTGCAGTAAGGTTTCATTGAATGAATGATTTAATTTTAAGTCAATGACTGAATGCATGCAGTTTATTTCAATGAATGAGAGCGTAAAGCTCCAGATTTTGAATTAACATGTGCAGTCTGTTTCATTGAATTAATCTTTGCAGTTTGTTTCACAGAATGAATGGGAAAAGCTGTACGCATTGGATTAGCACGTGGACTCTGTTTCATTGAACGAACGCATGCCGTTTGTTACATTGCATGAATCAATGCAGTTGGATGCAGGAAAACTGCATTGTTTCAGAGAATCATCGATCAACATCTGCTTCATTGAATTAATGATTGAAGTTTAATTAAATGATTGAAGTTAATTCAATGATTGAAGTTTGACACAATGTTTGAATGAATGCAGTTTGTTTCACTGAATTAAAACTCGAGACATTGACTGAATGAGAGGAGCTCCACTCATTGAATAAACACGTGCAGTAAGGTTTCATTGAATGAATGTGTGCAGTTTGTTTCATTGCATGAATGATAGAATTTTGATTCAATGACTGTGTGCATGCAGTTTGTTTCAATGAAGAAAAGTGTGAAGCTCGAATTTGAATAAATGAGAAATGCTCTAGACATTGAATTAACACGTGCAGTCTGTTTCATTGAATTAATCTTTGCAGATTGTTTCACAGAATGAATGGGAAAATGCTATAAGCATTGGATTAGCACTTGCACTCTGTTTCATTGAACGAAGTCATGCAGTTTGTTTCATTGTGTGAATTAATGCAGTTGGACGCACTAAGAATTAGGTTACGTTTGATTCAGAGAATCAACAATTAACATCTGACTCATTGAATTAATGATTGAAGTTTAATTCAATGATTGAATGAATGCCGTTTGTTTCATTGAAAGAAAGCGTTAAGCCCGAGACATTGGCTGAATGAGAGAGGCTCAACTCATTCAATTATCACGAGCTCTCTGTTTCATTGAATGAACGAATGCAGCTTGTTTGACTGTACGTATGAATGCAGTTGGATTCACTAAAGAAATGAGTTAAGTTTGTTTCATTGAATCAATGAATAACGTTTGATTAATTGAAATAATGATTGAAGTTTGACATAATGTTTGAATGAATGCAATTTGTTTCACTGAATTAAAATTCGAGACATTGACTGAATGAGAGGAGCTCTACTCATTGAATAAACACGTGCAGTAAGGTTTCATTGAATGAATGTGTGCAGTTTGTTTCATTGCATGAATGATAGAATTTTGATTCAATGACTGTGTGCATGCAGTTTGTTTCAATGAAGGAAAGTGTGAAGCTCGAATTTGAATAAATGAGAGAAGCTCTAGTCATTGAATTAACACGTGCAGTCTGTTTCATTGAATTAATCTTTGCAGTTTGTATCACAGGATAAATGGGAAATGCTCTACGCATTGGATTAGCCCGTGCAACCTGTTTCATTGAACGAACGCATGCAATTTGTTTCATTGTGTGAATTAATGCAGTTGGACGCACGAAAAAATTAGTTAAGTCTGTTTCAAAGAATCAATGAATAACATCTGATTCATTGAATTAATGATAGAATTTTGAATCAATGATTGAAGGAATGCAGTTTGTTTGATTGATTGAAAACGTTAATATCGACACATTGACAGAATGATAGAGGCTCAACTCATTGAATTACAACGCGCACTCTGTTTCTTTGAATGAATGCATGCAGTTTGTTTGACTGTATGAATGAATGCAGTTGGATTTACCAAAGAAATGAGTTATGTTTGTTTATTGAATCAATGAATAATGTTTGATTTTTTGAATCAATAATTGAAGTTTGATTAAATGTTTGAATGATGCAGTTTGTTTCATTGATTGAAAGCGTTAAGCTCGAGTAATTGAATGAATAAGAGAAGGTCTACATATTTAATAAATACTTGCAGTAAGGTTTCATTGAATGAATGATTTAATTTTAAGTCAATGACTGAATGCATGCAGTTTGTTTCAATGAATGAGAGCGTAAAGCTCCAGATTTTGAATTAACATGTGCAGTCTGTTTCATTGAATTAATCTTTGCAGTTTGTTTCACAGAATTAATGGGAAAAGCTCTACGCATTGGACTCTGTTTCATTGAACGAACGCATGCCGTTTGTTACATTGCATGAATCAATGCAGTTGGATGCACAACAACTGCATTGTTTCAGAGAATCAACGATCAACATTTGCTTCATTGAATTAATGATTGAAGTTAAATTCAATGATTGAAGTTAATTCAATGATTGAAGTTTGACACAATGTTTGAATGAATGCAGTTTGTTTCACTGAATTAAAACTCGAGACATTGACTGAATGAGATGAGCTCCACTCATTGAATAAGGTTTCGTTGAATGAATGTGTGCAGTTTGTTTCATTGCATGAACGATAGAATTTTGTTTCAATGACTGTGTGCATGCAGTTTGTTTCAATGAAGGAAAGCGTGAAGCTCGAATTTGAATAAATGAGAGAAGCTCTAGCCATTGAATTAACACGTGCAGTCGGTTTCATTGAATTAATCTTTACAGTTTGTTTCACAGAATGAATGGGAAATGCTATAAGCATTGGATTAGCACTTGCACTCAGTTTCATTGAACGAAGTCATGCAGTTTGTTTCATTGTGTGAATTAATGCAGTTGGACGCACTAAGAAATGGGTTACGTTTGATTCAGAGAATCAACATTAACATCTGATTCATTGAATTCATGATTGAAGTTTAATTCAATGATTGAATGAATGCTGTTTGTTTCATTGAAAGAAAGCGTTAAGCCCGAGACATTGACTGAATGAGAGAGGCTCAACTCATTGAATTACCACGTGCACTCTGTTTCATTGAATGAACGATTGCAGCTTGTTTGACTGTACGAATGAATGCAGTTGGATTCACTATAGAAATGAGTTAAGTTTGTTTCATTGAATCATTGAATAACGTTTGAGTAATTGAAATAATGATTGAAGTTTGATTCAATGATTGAATGAATCCAGTTTGTTTCATTGATTGAAAGCGTTAAGCTCGAGACATTGACTTTATGAGAGAAGGTCAAATCATTGAAATACCACGATACAAAGTGGTTTGTTTGTTTGATTGTATGAATGAATGCAGTTGGGTTCACTAAACAATTGAGTTAAGTTTGTATCAAAGATTCAGCGATTAACGTCTGATTCACTGAATCAATGATGGAACTTTGAATCAATGTGTGAATGCTGTTTGTTTCATTGTATGAAAGCTCGAGACATTGACTGAATGATAAAAGCTCTACACATTAATGCAGTTGGACGCACTAAGAAACGGGTTACGTTTGATTCAGAGATTCAACGATTAACATCTAATCAATGCTTGAAGTTTGATTCAATGATTGAATGAATGCAGTTTGTTTCATTGATTGAAAGCGTTAAGCTTCTGTCATTGACTGAATGACACAAGCTCAAATCAATGAAATACTACGTACACTCGGTTTCATTCAATGAATGCATGTTTGTTACAAAGAATCAGCGATTAACATCTGATTCATTGAATTAATGATTGAAGTTTGATTCAATGATTGAATGAATGCTGTTTGTTTCATTGAAAGAAAGCGTTAAGCCCGAGACATTGGCTGAATGAGAGAGGCTTAACTCATTGAATTACCACGTGCACTCTGTTTCATTGAATGAACGAATGCAGCTTGTTTGACTGTACGTATGAATGCAGTTGGATTCACAAAAGAAATGAGTTAAGTTAGTTTCATTGAATCAATGAATAACGTTTGATTAATTGAAATAATGATTGAAGTTTGACATAATGTTTGAATGAATGCAGTTTGTTTCACTGAATTAAAACTCGAGACATTGACTGAATGAGAGGAGCTCCACTCATTGAATAAACACGTGCAGTAAGGTTTCATTGAATGAATGTGTGCAGTTTGTTTCATTGCATGAATGATAGAATTTTGATTCAATGACTGTGTGCATGCAGTTTGTTTCAATGAAGGAAAGTGTGAAGCTCGAATTTGAATAAATGAGAGAAACTCTAGTCATTGAATTAACACGTGCAGTCTGTTTCATTGAATTAATCTTTGCAGTTTGTTTCACAGAATGAAAGGGAAATGAAATACGCATTGGATAAACACGCGAACTCTGTTTCGTTGAATGAACGCATGCAGTTTGTATCATTGTGTGAAAAAATGCAGTTGGACGCTTTAAGAAACGGGTTACGTTTGATTCAGAGATTCAACGATTAACATCTGATTCATTGAATTCATGATTGAAGTTTAATTCAATGATTGAATGAATGCTGTTTGTTTCATTGAAAGAAAGCGTTAAGCCCGAGACATTGACTGAATGAGAGAGGCTCAACTCATTGAATTACCACGTGCACTCTGTTTCATTGATTTAACGAATGCAGCTTGTTTGACTGTACGAATGAATGCAGTTGGATTCACTAAAGAAATGAGTTAAGTTTGTTTCATTGAATCAATGAATAACGTTTGATTAATTGAAATAATGATTGAAGTTTGATTCAATGATTGAATGAATGCAGTTTGTTTCATTGATTGAAAGCGTTAAGCTCGAGACATTGACTTTATGAGAGAAGGTCAAATCATTGAAATACCACGATACAAAGTGGTTTGTTTGTTTGATTGTATGAATGAATGCAGTTGGGTTCACTAAACAATTGAGTTAAGTTTGTATCAAAGATTCAGCGATTAACGTCTGATTCACTGAATCAATGATGGAAGTTTGACCCAATGTGAGAATGCAGTTTTTTCGTTGAATGAAAGCTCGAGACATTGACTGAATGATAGAAGCTCTACACATTGAATAATCACTTTCAGCAAGTTTCATTGAATGAATGTATGCAGTTTGTTACAATGAATGAAAGCGTAAAGCTTGAGATTTTGAATAAATAAGAGAAGCTCTAGTCATTGAATTAACACGTGCAGTCTGTTTCATTGAATTAATCTTTGCAGTTTGTATCACAGGATAAATGGGAAATGCTCTACGCATTGGAATAGCCCATGCAACCTGTTTCATTGAACGAACGCATGCAAATTGTTTCATTGTATGAATTAATGCAGTTGAACGCACGAAAAAATAAGTTAAGTTTGTTTCAAAGAATCAATGAATAACATCTGATTCATTGAATTAATGATTGAAGTTTGATTCAATGATTGAAGGAATGCAGTTTGTTTGATTGATTGAAAACGTTAATATCGACACATTGACTGAATGAGAGAGACGCAACTCATTGAATTACAACGCGCACTCTGTTTCTTTGAATGAATGCATGCAGTATGAATGATTGCAGTTGGATTTACTGAATAAATGAGTTATGTTTGTTTCATTGAATCAATGAATAATGTTTGATTTTTTGAATCAATGATTGAAGTTTGATTAAATGTTTGAATGAATGCAGTTTGTTTCATTGATTGAAAGCGTTAAGCTGGAGACATTGTATGACTGAGAGAAGGTCTACTCATTTAATAAATAGTTGCAGTAAGGTTTCATTGAATGAATGATTTAATTTTAAGTCAATGACTGAATGCATGCAGTTTATTTCAATGAATGAGAGCGTAAAGCTCCAGATTTTGAATTAACATGTGCAGTCTGTTTCATTGAATTAATCTTTGCAGTTTGTTTCACAGAATGAATGGGAAAAGCTGTACGCATTGGATTAGCACGTGGACTCTGTTTCATTGAACGAACGCATGCCGTTTGTTACATTGCATGAATCAATGCAGTTGGATGCAGGAAAACTGCATTGTTTCAGAGAATCATCGATCAACATCTGCTTCATTGAATTAATGATTGAAGTTTAATTCAATGATTGAAGTTAATTCAATGATTGAAGTTTGACACAATGTTTGAATGAATGCAGTTTGTTTCACTGAATTAAAACTCGAGACATTGACTGAATGAGAGGAGCTCCACTCATTGAATAAACACGTGCAGTAAGGTTTCATTGAATGAATGTGTGCAGTTTGTTTCATTGCATGAATGATAGAATTTTGATTCAATGACTGTGTGCATGCAGTTTGTTTCAATGAAGAAAAGTGTGAAGCTCGAATTTGAATAAATGAGAAATGCTCTAGACATTGAATTAACACGTGCAGTCTGTTTCATTGAATTAATCTTTGCAGATTGTTTCACAGAATGAATGGGAAAATGCTATAAGCATTGGATTAGCACTTGCACTCTGTTTCATTGAACGAAGTCATGCAGTTTGTTTCATTGTGTGAATTAATGCAGTTGGACGCACTAAGAAATAGGTTACGTTTGATTCAGAGAATCAACAATTAACATCTGACTCATTGAATTAATGATTGAAGTTTAATTCAATGATTGAATGAATGCCGTTTGTTTCATTGAAAGAAAGCGTTAAGCCCGAGACATTGGCTGAATGAGAGAGGCTCAACTCATTCAATTATCACGAGCTCTCTGTTTCATTGAATGAACGAATGCAGCTTTTTTGACTGTACGTATGAATGCAGTTGGATTCACTAAAGAAATGAGTTAAGTTTGTTTCATTGAATCAATGAATAACGTTTGATTAATTGAAATAATGATTGAAGTTTGACATAATGTTTGAATGAATGCAATTTGTTTCACTGAATTAAAATTCGAGACATTGACTGAATGAGAGGAGCTCTACTCATTGAATAAACACGTGCAGTAAGGTTTCATTGAATGAATGTGTGCAGTTTGTTTCATTGCATGAATGATAGAATTTTGATTCAATGACTGTGTGCATGCAGTTTGTTTCAATGAAGGAAAGTGTGAAGCTCGAATTTGAATAAATGAGAGAAGCTCTAGTCATTGAATTAACACGTGCAGTCTGTTTCATTGAATTAATCTTTGCAGTTTGTATCACAGGATAAATGGGAAATGCTCTACGCATTGGATTAGCCCGTGCAACCTGTTTCATTGAACGAACGCATGCAATTTGTTTCATTGTGTGAATTAATGCAGTTGGACGCACTAAGAAATGGGTTACGTTTGATTCAGAGAATCAACATTAACATCTGATTCATTGAATTCATGATTGAAGTTTAATTCAATGATTGAATGAATGCTGTTTGTTTCATTGAAAGAAAGCGTTAAGCCCGAGACATTGACTGAATGAGAGAGGCTCAACTCATTGAATTACCACGTGCACTCTGTTTCATTGAATGAACGATTGCAGCTTGTTTGACTGTACGAATGAATGCAGTTGGATTCACTATAGAAATGAGTTAAGTTTGTTTCATTGAATCATTGAATAACGTTTGAGTAATTGAAATAATGATTGAAGTTTGATTCAATGATTGAATGAATCCAGTTTGTTTCATTGATTGAAAGCGTTAAGCTCGAGACATTGACTTTATGAGAGAAGGTCAAATCATTGAAATACCACGTTACAAAGTGGTTTGGTTGTTTGATTGTATGAATGAAAGCAGTTGGATTCGCGAAACAATTGAGTTAAGTTTGTATCAAAGATTCAGCGATTAACGTCTGATTCACTGAATCAATGATGGAACTTTGACCCAATGTGTGAATGCTGTTTGTTTCATTGTATGAAAGCTCGAGACATTGACTGAATGATAAAAGCTCTACACATTAATGCAGTTGGACGCACTAAGAAACGGGTTACGTTTGATTCAGAGATTCAACGATTAACATCTAATCAATGCTTGAAGTTTGATTCAATGATTGAATGAATGCAGTTTGTTTCATTGATTGAAAGCGTTAAGCTTCTGTCATTGACTGAATGACACAAGCTCAAATCAATGAAATACTACGTACACTCGGTTTCATTCAATGAATGCATGTTTGTTACAAAGAATCAGCGATTAACATCTGATTCATTGAATTAATGATTGAAGTTTGATTCAATGATTGAATGAATGCTGTTTGTTTCATTGAAAGAAAGCGTTAAGCCCGAGACATTGGCTGAATGAGAGAGGCTCAACTCATTGAATTACCACGTGCACTCTGTTTCATTGAATGAACGAATGCAGCTTGTTTGACTGTACGTATGAATGCAGTTGGATTCACAAAAGAAATGAGTTAAGTTAGTTTCATTGAATCAATGAATAACGTTTGATTAATTGAAATAATGATTGACGTTTGACATAATGTTTGAATGAATGCAGTTTGTTTCACTGAATTAAAACTCGAGACATTGACTGAATGAGAGGAGCTCCACTCATTGAATAAACACGTGCAGTAAGGTTTCATTGAATGAATGTGTGCAGTTTGTTTCATTGCATGAATGATAGAATTTTGATTCAATGACTGTGTGCATGCAGTTTGTTTCAATGAAGGAAAGTGTGAAGCTCGAATTTGAATAAATGAGAGAAACTCTAGTCATTGAATTAACACGTGCAGTCTGTTTCATTGAATTAATCTTTGCAGTTTGTTTCACAGAATGAAAGGGAAATGCAATACGCATTGGATAAACACGCGAACTCTGTTTCGTTGAATGAACGCATGCAGTTTGTATCATTGTGTGAAAAAATGCAGTTGGACGCTTTAAGAAACGGGTTACGTTTGATTCAGAGATTCAACGATTAACATCTGATTCATTGAATTCATGATTGAAGTTTAATTCAATGATTGAATGAATGCTGTTTGTTTCATTGAAAGAAAGCGTTAAGCCCGAGACATTGACTGAATGAGAGAGGCTCAACTCATTGAATTACCACGTGCACTCTGTTTCATTGATTTAACGAATGCAGCTTGTTTGACTGTACGAATGAATGCAGTTGGATTCACTAAAGAAATGAGTTAAGTTTGTTTCATTGAATCAATGAATAACGTTTGATTAATTGAAATAATGATTGAAGTTTGATTCAATGATTGAATGAATGCAGTTTGTTTCATTGATTGAAAGCGTTAAGCTCGAGACATTGACTTTATGAGAGAAGGTCAAATCATTGAAATACCACGATACAAAGTGGTTTGTTTGTTTGATTGTATGAATGAATGCAGTTGGGTTCACTAAACAATTGAGTTAAGTTTGTATCAAAGATTCAGCGATTAACGTCTGAATCAATGATGGAAGTTTGACCCAATGTGAGAATGCAGTTTTTTCGTTGAATGAAAGCTCGAGACATTGACTGAATGATAGAAGCTCTACACATTGAATAATCACTTTCAGCAAGTTTCATTGAATGAATGTATGCAGTTTGTTACAATGAATGAAAGCGTAAAGCTTGAGATTTTGAATAAATAAGAGAAGCTCTAGTCATTGAATTAACACGTGCAGTCTGTTTCATTGAATTAATCTTTGCAGTTTGTATCACAGGATAAATGGGAAATGCTCTACGCATTGGAATAGCCCATGCAACCTGTTTCATTGAACGAACGCATGCAAATTGTTTCATTGTATGAATTAATGCAGTTGAACGCACGAAAAAATAAGTTAAGTTTGTTTCAAAGAATCAATGAATAACATCTGATTCATTGAATTAATGATTGAAGTTTGATTCAATGATTGAAGGAATGCAGTTTGTTTGATTGATTGAAAACGTTAATATCGACACATTGACTGAATGAGAGAGACTCAACTCATTGAATTACAACGCGCACTCTGTTTCTTTGAATGAATGCATGCAGTATGAATGATTGCAGTTGGATTTACTGAATAAATGAGTTAAGTTTGTTTCATTGAATCAATGAATAATGTTTGATTTTTTGAATCAATGATTGAAGTTTGATTAAATGTTTGAATGAATGCAGTTTGTTTCATTGATTGAAAGCGTTAAGCTGGAGACATTGTATGACTGAGAGAAGGTCTACTCATTTAATAAATAGTTGCAGTAAGGTTTCATTGAATGAATGATTTAATTTTAAGTCAATGACTGAATGCATGCAGTTTATTTCAATGAATGAGAGCGTAAAGCTCCAGATTTTGAATTAACATGTGCAGTCTGTTTCATTGAATTAATCTTTGCAGTTTGTTTCACAGAATGAATGGGAAAAGCTGTACGCATTGGATTAGCACGTGGACTCTGTTTCATTGAACGAACGCATGCCGTTTGTTACATTGCATGAATCAATGCAGTTGGATGCAGGAAAACTGCATTGTTTCAGAGAATCATCGATCAACATCTGCTTCATTGAATTAATGATTGAAGTTTAATTAAATGATTGAAGTTAATTCAATGATTGAAGTTTGACACAATGTTTGAATGAATGCAGTTTGTTTCACTGAATTAAAACTCGAGACATTGACTGAATGAGAGGAGCTCCACTCATTGAATAAACACGTGCAGTAAGGTTTCATTGAATGAATGTGTGCAGTTTGTTTCATTGCATGAATGATAGAATTTTGATTCAATGACTGTGTGCATGCAGTTTGTTTCAATGAAGAAAAGTGTGAAGCTCGAATTTGAATAAATGAGAAATGCTCTAGACATTGAATTAACACGTGCAGTCTGTTTCATTGAATTAATCTTTGCAGATTGTTTCACAGAATGAATGGGAAAATGCTATAAGCATTGGATTAGCACTTGCACTCTGTTTCATTGAACGAAGTCATGCAGTTTGTTTCATTGTGTGAATTAATGCAGTTGGACGCACTAAGAATTAGGTTACGTTTGATTCAGAGAATCAACAATTAACATCTGACTCATTGAATTAATGATTGAAGTTTAATTCAATGATTGAATGAATGCCGTTTGTTTCATTGAAAGAAAGCGTTAAGCCCGAGACATTGGCTGAATGAGAGAGGCTCAACTCATTCAATTATCACGAGCTCTCTGTTTCATTGAATGAACGAATGCAGCTTGTTTGACTGTACGTATGAATGCAGTTGGATTCACTAAAGAAATGAGTTAAGTTTGTTTCATTGAATCAATGAATAACGTTTGATTAATTGAAATAATGATTGAAGTTTGACATAATGTTTGAATGAATGCAATTTGTTTCACTGAATTAAAATTCGAGACATTGACTGAATGAGAGGAGCTCTACTCATTGAATAAACACGTGCAGTAAGGTTTCATTGAATGAATGTGTGCAGTTTGTTTCATTGCATGAATGATAGAATTTTGATTCAATGACTGTGTGCATGCAGTTTGTTTCAATGAAGGAAAGTGTGAAGCTCGAATTTGAATAAATGAGAGAAGCTCTAGTCATTGAATTAACACGTGCAGTCTGTTTCATTGAATTAATCTTTGCAGTTTGTATCACAGGATAAATGGGAAATGCTCTACGCATTGGATTAGCCCGTGCAACCTGTTTCATTGAACGAACGCATGCAATTTGTTTCATTGTGTGAATTAATGCAGTTGGACGCACGAAAAAATTAGTTAAGTTTGTTTCAAAGAATCAATGAATAACATCTGATTCATTGAATTAATGATAGAATTTTGAATCAATGATTGAAGGAATGCAGTTTGTTTGATTGATTGAAAACGTTAATATCGACACATTGACAGAATGATAGAGGCTCAACTCATTGAATTACAACGCGCACTCTGTTTCTTTGAATGAATGCATGCAGTTTGTTTGACTGTATGAATGAATGCAGTTGGATTTACCAAAGAAATGAGTTATGTTTGTTTATTGAATCAATGAATAATGTTTGATTTTTTGAATCAATAATTGAAGTTTCATTAAATGTTTGAATGATGCAGTTTGTTTCATTGATTGAAAGCGTTAAGCTCGAGTAATTGAATGAATAAGAGAAGGTCTACTTATTTAATAAATACTTGCAGTAAGGTTTCATTGAATGAATGATTTAATTTTAAGTCAATGACTGAATGCATTCAGTTTGTTTCAATGAATGAGAGCGTAAAGCTCCAGATTTTGAATTAACATGTGCAGTCTGTTTCATTGAATTAATCTTTGCAGTTTGTTTCACAGAATGAATGGGAAAAGCTCTACGCATTGGACTCTGTTTCATTGAACGAACGCATGCCGTTTGTTACATTGCATGAATCAATGCAGTTGGATGCACAACAACTGCATTGTTTCAGAGAATCAACGATCAACATTTGCTTCATTGAATTAATGATTGAAGTTTAATTCAATGATTGAAGTTAATTCAATGATTGAAGTTTGACACAATGTTTGAATGAATGCAGTTTGTTTCACTGAATTAAAACTCGAGACATTGACTGAATGAGATGAGCTCCACTCATTGAATAAACACGTGCAGTAAGGTTTCGTTGAATGAATGTGTGCAGTTTGTTTCATTGCATGAACGATAGAATTTTGTTTCAATGACTGTGTGCATGCAGTTTGTTTCAATGAAGGAAAGCGTGAAGCTCGAATTTGAATAAATGAGAGAAGCTCTAGCCATTGAATTAACACGTGCAGTCGGTTTCATTGAATTAATCTTTACAGTTTGTTTCACAGAATGAATGGGAAATGCTATAAGCATTGGATTAGCACTTGCACTCAGTTTCATTGAACGAAGTCATGCAGTTTGTTTCATTGTGTGAATTAATGCAGTTGGACGCACTAAGAAATGGGTTACGTTTGATTCAGAGAATCAACATTAACATCTGATTCATTGAATTCATGATTGAAGTTTAATTCAATGATTGAATGAATGCTGTTTGTTTCATTGAAAGAAAGCGTTAAGCCCGAGACATTGACTGAATGAGAGAGGCTCAACTCATTGAATTACCACGTGCACTCTGTTTCATTGAATGAACGATTGCAGCTTGTTTGACTGTACGAATGAATGCAGTTGGATTCACTATAGAAATGAGTTAAGTTTGTTTCATTGAATCATTGAATAACGTTTGAGTAATTGAAATAATGATTGAAGTTTGATTCAATGATTGAATGAATCCAGTTTGTTTCATTGATTGAAAGCGTTAAGCTCGAGACATTGACTTTATGAGAGGTCAAATCATTGAAATACCACGTTACAAAGTGGTTTGGTTGTTTGATTGTATGAATGAAAGCAGTTGGATTCGCGAAACAATTGAGTTAAGTTTGTATCAAAGATTCAGCGATTAACGTCTGATTCACTGAATCAATGATGGAACTTTGACCCAATGTGTGAATGCTGTTTGTTTCATTGTATGAAAGCTCGAGACATTGACTGAATGATAAAAGCTCTACACATTAATGCAGTTGGACGCACTAAGAAACGGGTTACGTTTGATTCAGAGATTCAACGATTAACATCTAATCAATGCTTGAAGTTTGATTCAATGATTGAATGAATGCAGTTTGTTTCATTGATTGAAAGCGTTAAGCTTCTGTCATTGACTGAATGACACAAGCTCAAATCAATGAAATACTACGTACACTCGGTTTCATTCAACGAATGCATGTTTGTTACAAAGAATCAGCGATTAACATCTGATTCATTGAATTAATGATTGAAGTTTGATTCAATGATTGAATGAATGCAGTTTGTTTGATTGATTGAAAGCGTTAATATCGACACATTTACTGAATGAGAGAGGCTCAACTCATTGAATTACAACGCGCACTCTGTTTCTTTGAATGAATGCATGCAGTTTGTTTGACTGTATGAATGATTGCAGTTGGATTTATTTAATAAATGAGTTATGTTTGTTTCATTGAATCAATGAATAATGTTTGATTTTTTGAATCAATGATTGAAGTTTGATTAAATGTTTGAATGAATGCAGTTTGTTTCATTGATTGAAAGCGTTAAGCTCGAGACATTGACTTTATGAGAGAAGGTCAAATCATTGAAATACCACGTTACAAAGTTGTTTGTTTGTTTGATTGTATGAATGAAAGCAGTTGGATTCGCTAAACAATTGAGTTAAGTTTGAATCAAAGATTCAGCGATTAACGTCTGATTCACTGAATCAATGATGGAAGTTTGACCCAATGTGTGAATGCTGTTTGTTTCATTGAATGAAAGCTCGAGACATTGACTGAATGATAAAAGTTCTACACATTAATGCAGTTGGACGCACTAAGAAATGGGTTACGTTTGATTCAGAGATTCAACGATTAACATCTAATCAATGCTTGAAGTTTGATTCAATGATTGAATGAATGCAGTTTGTTTCATTGATTGAAAGCGTTCAGCTTCTGTCATTGACTGAATGACACAAGCTCAAATCAATGAAATACTAGGTGCACTCGGTTTCATTGAATGAATGCATGTTTGTTACAAACAATCAGCGATTAACATCTGATTCATTGAATTAATGATTGAAGTTTGATTCAATGATTGAATGAATGCAGTTTGTTTGATTGATTGAAAGCGTTAATATCGACATATTTACTGAATGAGAGAGGCTCAACTCATTGAATTACAACGCGCACTCTGTTTCTTTGAATGAATGCATGCAGTATGAATGATTGCAGTTGGATTTACTGAATAAATGAGTTAAGTTTGTTTCATTGAATCAATGAATAATGTTTGATTTTTTGAATCAATGATTGAAGTTTGATTAAATGTTTGAATGAATGCAGTTTGTTTCATTGATTGAAAGCGTTAAGCTCGAGACATTGTATGACTGAGAGAAGGTCTACTCATTTAATAAATAGTTGCAGTAAGGTTTCATTGGATGAATGATTTAATTGTAAGTCAATGACTGAATGCATGCAGTTTGTTTCAATGAATGAGAGCGTAAAGCTCCAGATTTTGAATTAACATGTGCAGTCTGTTTCATTTAATTAATCTTTGCAGTTTGTTTCACAGAATGAATGGGAAAAGCTGTACGCATTGGATTAGCACGTGGACTCTGTTTCATTGAACGAACGCATGCCGTTTGTTACATTGCATGAATCAATGCAGTTGGATGCAGGAAAACTGCATTGTTTCAGAGAATCAACGATCAAAATCTGCTTCATTGAATTAATGATTGAAGTTTAATTCAATGATTGAATGAATGCTGTTTGTTTCATTGAAAGAAAGCGTTAAGCCCGAGACATTGACTGAATGAGAGAGGCTCAACTCATTGAATTACCACGTGCACTCTGTTTCATTGAATGAACGATTGCAGCTTGTTTGACTGTACGAATGAATGCAGTTGGATTCACTATAGAAATGAGTTAAGTTTGTTTCATTGAATCATTGAATAACGTTTGAGTAATTGAAATAATGATTGAAGTTTGATTCAATGATTGAATGAATCCAGTTTGTTTCATTGATTGAAAGCGTTAAGCTCGAGACATTGACTTTATGAGAGAAGGTCAAATCATTGAAATACCACGTTACAAAGTGGTTTGTTTGTTTGATTGTATGAATGAAAGCAGTTGGATTCGCGAAACAATTGAGTTAAGTTTGTATCAAAGATTCAGCGATTAACGTCTGATTCACTGAATCAATGATGGAACTTTGACCCAATGTGTGAATGCTGTTTGTTTCATTGCATGAAAGCTCGAGACATTGACTGAATGATAAAAGCTCTACACATTAATGCAGTTGGACGCACTAAGAAACGGGTTACGTTTGATTCAGAGATTCAACGATCAATGCTTGAAGTTTGATTCAATGATTGAATGAATGCAGTTTGTTTCATTGATTGAAAGCGTTAAGCTTCTGTCATTGACTGAATGACACAAGCTCAAATCAATGAAATACTACGTACACTCGGTTTCATTCAATGAATGCATGTTTGTTACAAAGAATCAGCGATTAACATCTGATTCATTGAATTAATGATTGAAGTTTGATTCAATGATTGAATGAATGCCGTTTGTTTCATTGAAAGAAAGCGTTAAGCCCGAGACATTGGCTGAATGAGAGAGGCTCAACTCATTGAATTACCACGTGCACTCTGTTTCATTGAATGAACGAATGCAGCTTGTTTGACTGTACGTATGAATGCAGTTGGATTCACAAAAGAAATGAGTTAAGTTAGTTTCATTGAATCAATGAATAACGTTTGATTAATTGAAATAATGATTGAAGTTTGACATAATGTTTGAATGAATGCAGTTTGTTTCACTGAATTAAAACTCGAGACATTGACTGAATGAGAGGAGCTCCACTCATTGAATAAACACGTGCAGTAAGGTTTCATTGAATGAATGTGTGCAGTTTGTTTCATTGCATGAATGATAGAATTTTGATTCAATGACTGTGTGCATGCAGTTTGTTTCAATGAAGGAAAGTGTGAAGCTCGAATTTGAATAAATGAGAGAAACTCTAGTCATTGAATTAACACGTGCAGTCTGTTTCATTGAATTAATCTTTGCAGTTTGTTTCACAGAATGAAAGGGAAATGCAATACGCATTGGATAAACACGCGAACTCTGTTTCGTTGAATGAACGCATGCAGTTTGTATCATTGTGTGAAAAAATGCAGTTGGACGCTTTAAGAAACGGGTTACGTTTGATTCAGAGATTCAACGATTAACATCTGATTCATTGAATTAATGATTGAAGTTTAATTCAATGATTGAATGAATGCTGTTTGTTTCATTGAAAGAAAGCGTTAAGCCCGAGACATTGACTGAATGAGAGAGGCTCAACTCATTGAATTACCACGTGCACTCTGTTTCATTGATTTAACGAATGCAGCTTGTTTGACTGTACGAATGAATGCAGTTGGATTCACTAAAGAAATGAGTTAAGTTTGTTTCATTGAATCAATGAATAACGTTTGATTAATTGAAATAATGATTGAAGTTTGATTCAATGATTGAATGAATGCAGTTTGTTTCATTGATTGAAAGCGTTAAGCTCGAGACATTGACTTTATGAGAGAAGGTCAAATCATTGAAATACCACGATACAAAGTGGTTTGTTTGTTTGATTGTATGAATGAATGCAGTTGGGTTCACTAAACAATTGAGTTAAGTTTGTATCAAAGATTCAGCGATTAACGTCTGAATCAATGATGGAAGTTTGACCCAATGTGAGAATGCAGTTTTTTCGTTGAATGAAAGCTCGAGACATTGACTGAATGATAGAAGCTCTACACATTGAATAATCACTTTCAGCAAGTTTCATTGAATGAATGTATGCAGTTTGTTACAATGAATGAAAGCGTAAAGCTTGAGATTTTGAATAAATAAGAGAAGCTCTAGTCATTGAATTAACACGTGCAGTCTGTTTCATTGAATTAATCTTTGCAGTTTGTATCACAGGATAAATGGGAAATGCTCTACGCATTGGAATAGCCCATGCAACCTGTTTCATTGAACGAACGCATGCAAATTGTTTCATTGTATGAATTAATGCAGTTGAACGCACGAAAAAATAAGTTAAGTTTGTTTCAAAGAATCAATGAATAACATCTGATTCATTGAATTAATGATTGAAGTTTGATTCAATGATTGAAGGAATGCAGTTTGTTTGATTGATTGAAAACGTTAATATCGACACATTGACTGAATGAGAGAGACGCAACTCATTGAATTACAACGCGCACTCTGTTTCTTTGAATGAATGCATGCAGTATTAATGATTGCAGTTGGATTTACTGAATAAATGAGTTAAGTTTGTTTCATTGAATCAATGAATAATGTTTGATTTTTTGAATCAATGATTGAAGTTTGATTAAATGTTTGAATGAATGCAGTTTGTTTCATTGATTGAAAGCGTTAAGCTCGAGACATTGTATGACTGAGAGAAGGTCTACTCATTTAATAAATAGTTGCAGTAAGGTTTCATTGAATGAATGATTTAATTTTAAGTCAATGACTGAATGCATGCAGTTTATTTCAATGAATGAGAGCGTAAAGCTCCAGATTTTGAATTAACATGTGCAGTCTGTTTCATTTAATTAATCTTTGCAGTTTGTTTCACAGAATGAATGGGAAAAGCTGTACGCATTGGATTAGCACGTGGACTCTGTTTCATTGAACGAACGCATGCCGTTTGTTACATTGCATGAATCAATGCAGTTGGATGCAGGAAAACTGCATTGTTTCAGAGAATCAACGATCAAAATCTGCTTCATTGAATTAATGATTGAAGTTTAATTCAATGATTGAATGAATGCTGTTTGTTTCATTGAAAGAAAGCGTTAAGCCCGAGACATTGACTGAATGAGAGAGGCTCAACTCATTGAATTACCACGTGCACTCTGTTTCATTGAATGAACGATTGCAGCTTGTTTGACTGTACGAATGAATGCAGTTGGATTCACTATAGAAATGAGTTAAGTTTGTTTCATTGAATCATTGAATAACGTTTGAGTAATTGAAATAATGATTGAAGTTTGATTCATTGATTGAATGAATCCAGTTTGTTTCATTGATTGAAAGCGTTAAGCTCGAGACATTGACTTTATGAGAGAAGGTCAAATCATTGAAATACCACGTTACAAAGTGGTTTGTTTGTTTGATTGTATGAATGAAAGCAGTTGGATTCGCGAAACAATTGAGTTAAGTTTGTATCAAAGATTCAGCGATTAACGTCTGATTCACTGAATCAATGATGGAACTTTGACCCAATGTGTGAATGCTGTTTGTTTCATTGTATGAAAGCTCGAGACATTGACTGAATGATAAAAGCTCTACACATTAATGCAGTTGGACGCACTAAGAAACGGGTTACGTTTGATTCAGAGATTCAACGATCAATGCTTGAAGTTTGATTCAATGATTGAATGAATGCAGTTTGTTTCATTGATTGAAAGCGTTAAGCTTCTGTCATTGACTGAATGACACAAGCTCAAATCAATGAAATACTACGTACACTCGGTTTCATTCAATGAATGCATGTTTGTTACAAAGAATCAGCGATTAACATCTGATTCATTGAATTAATGATTGAAGTTTGATTCAATGATTGAATGAATGCCGTTTGTTTCATTGAAAGAAAGCGTTAAGCCCGAGACATTGGCTGAATGAGAGAGGCTCAACTCATTGAATTACCACGTGCACTCTGTTTCATTGAATGAACGAATGCAGCTTGTTTGACTGTACGTATGAATGCAGTTGGATTCACAAAAGAAATGAGTTAAGTTAGTTTCATTGAATCAATGAATAACGTTTGATTAATTGAAATAATGATTGAAGTTTGACATAATGTTTGAATGAATGCAGTTTGTTTCACTGAATTAAAACTCGAGACATTGACTGAATGAGAGGAGCTCCACTCATTGAATAAACACGTGCAGTAAGGTTTCATTGAATGAATGTGTGCAGTTTGTTTCATTGCATGAATGATAGAATTTTGATTCAATGACTGTGTGCATGCAGTTTGTTTCAATGAAGGAAAGTGTGAAGCTCGAATTTGAATAAATGAGAGAAACTCTAGTCATTGAATTAACACGTGCAGTCTGTTTCATTGAATTAATCTTTGCAGTTTGTTTCACAGAATGAAAGGGAAATGCAATACGCATTGGATAAACACGCGAACTCTGTTTCGTTGAATGAACGCATGCAGTTTGTATCATTGTGTGAAAAAATGCAGTTGGACGCTTTAAGAAACGGGTTACGTTTGATTCAGAGATTCAACGATTAACATCTGATTCATTGAATTAATGATTGAAGTTTAATTCAATGATTGAATGAATGCTGTTTGTTTCATTGAAAGAAAGCGTTAAGCCCGAGACATTGACTGAATGAGAGAGGCTCAACTCATTGAATTACCACGTGCACTCTGTTTCATTGATTTAACGAATGCAGCTTGTTTGACTGTACGAATGAATGCAGTTGGATTCACTAAAGAAATGAGTTAAGTTTGTTTCATTGAATCAATGAATAACGTTTGATTAATTGAAATAATGATTGAAGTTTGATTCAATGATTGAATGAATGCAGTTTGTTTCATTGATTGAAAGCGTTAAGCTCGAGACATTGACTTTATGAGAGAAGGTCAAATCATTGAAATACCACGATACAAAGTGGTTTGTTTGTTTGATTGTATGAATGAATGCAGTTGGGTTCACTAAACAATTGAGTTAAGTTTGTATCAAAGATTCAGCGATTAACGTCTGAATCAATGATGGAAGTTTGACCCAATGTGAGAATGCAGTTTTTTCGTTGAATGAAAGCTCGAGACATTGACTGAATGATAGAAGCTCTACACATTGAATAATCACTTTCAGCAAGTTTCATTGAATGAATGTATGCAGTTTGTTACAATGAATGAAAGCGTAAAGCTTGAGATTTTGAATAAATAAGAGAAGCTCTAGTCATTGAATTAACACGTGCAGTCTGTTTCATTGAATTAATCTTTGCAGTTTGTATCACAGGATAAATGGGAAATGCTCTACGCATTGGAATAGCCCATGCAACCTGTTTCATTGAACGAACGCATGCAAATTGTTTCATTGTATGAATTAATGCAGTTGAACGCACGAAAAAATAAGTTAAGTTTGTTTCAAAGAATCAATGAATAACATCTGATTCATTGAATTAATGATTGAAGTTTGATTCAATGATTGAAGGAATGCAGTTTGTTTGATTGATTGAAAACGTTAATATCGACACATTGACTGAATGAGAGAGACGCAACTCATTGAATTACAACGCGCACTCTGTTTCTTTGAATGAATGCATGCAGTATTAATGATTGCAGTTGGATTTACTGAATAAATGAGTTAAGTTTGTTTCATTGAATCAATGAATAATGTTTGATTTTTTGAATCAATGATTGAAGTTTGATTAAATGTTTGAATGAATGCAGTTTGTTTCATTGATTGAAAGCGTTAAGCTGGAGACATTGTATGACTGAGAGAAGGTCTACTCATTTAATAAATAGTTGCAGTAAGGTTTCATTGAATGAATGATTTAATTTTAAGTCAATGACTGAATGCATGCAGTTTATTTCAATGAATGAGAGCGTAAAGCTCCAGATTTTGAATTAACATGTGCAGTCTGTTTCATTGAATTAATCTTTGCAGTTTGTTTCACAGAATGAATGGGAAAAGCTGTACGCATTGGATTAGCACGTGGACTCTGTTTCATTGAACGAACGCATGCCGTTTGTTACATTGCATGAATCAATGCAGTTGGATGCAGGAAAACTGCATTGTTTCAGAGAATCATCGATCAACATCTGCTTCATTGAATTAATGATTGAAGTTTAATTAAATGATTGAAGTTAATTCAATGATTGAAGTTTGACACAATGTTTGAATGAATGCAGTTTGTTTCACTGAATTAAAACTCGAGACATTGACTGAATGAGAGGAGCTCCACTCATTGAATAAACACGTGCAGTAAGGTTTCATTGAATGAATGTGTGCAGTTTGTTTCATTGCATGAATGATAGAATTTTGATTCAATGACTGTGTGCATGCAGTTTGTTTCAATGAAGAAAAGTGTGAAGCTCGAATTTGAATAAATGAGAAATGCTCTAGACATTGAATTAACACGTGCAGTCTGTTTCATTGAATTAATCTTTGCAGATTGTTTCACAGAATGAATGGGAAAATGCTATAAGCATTGGATTAGCACTTGCACTCTGTTTCATTGAACGAAGTCATGCAGTTTGTTTCATTGTGTGAATTAATGCAGTTGGACGCACTAAGAAATAGGTTACGTTTGATTCAGAGAATCAACAATTAACATCTGACTCATTGAATTAATGATTGAAGTTTAATTCAATGATTGAATGAATGCCGTTTGTTTCATTGAAAGAAAGCGTTAAGCCCGAGACATTGGCTGAATGAGAGAGGCTCAACTCATTCAATTATCACGAGCTCTCTGTTTCATTGAATGAACGAATGCAGCTTGTTTGACTGTACGTATGAATGCAGTTGGATTCACTAAAGAAATGAGTTAAGTTTGTTTCATTGAATCAATGAATAACGTTTGATTAATTGAAATAATGATTGAAGTTTGACATAATGTTTGAATGAATGCAATTTGTTTCACTGAATTAAAATTCGAGACATTGACTGAATGAGAGGAGCTCTACTCATTGAATAAACACGTGCAGTAAGGTTTCATTGAATGAATGTGTGCAGTTTGTTTCATTGCATGAATGATAGAATTTTGATTCAATGACTGTGTGCATGCAGTTTGTTTCAATGAAGGAAAGTGTGAAGCTCGAATTTGAATAAATGAGAGAAGCTCTAGTCATTGAATTAACACGTGCAGTCTGTTTCATTGAATTAATCTTTGCAGTTTGTATCACAGGATAAATGGGAAATGCTCTACGCATTGGATTAGCCCGTGCAACCTGTTTCATTGAACGAACGCATGCAATTTGTTTCATTGTGTGAATTAATGCAGTTGGACGCACGAAAAAATTAGTTAAGTTTGTTTCAATGAATCAATGAATAACATCTGATTCATTGAATTAATGATAGAATTTTGAATCAATGATTGAAGGAATGCAGTTTGTTTGATTGATTGAAAACGTTAATATCGACACATTGACAGAATGATAGAGGCTCAACTCATTGAATTACAACGCGCACTCTGTTTCTTTGAATGAATGCATGCAGTTTGTTTGACTGTATGAATGAATGCAGTTGGATTTACCAAAGAAATGAGTTATGTTTGTTTATTGAATCAATGAATAATGTTTGATTTTTTGAATCAATAATTGAAGTTTGATTAAATGTTTGAATGATGCAGTTTGTTTCATTGATTGAAAGCGTTAAGCTCGAGTAATTGAATGAATAAGAGAAGGTCTACTTATTTAATAAATACTTGCAGTAAGGTTTCATTGAATGAATGATTTAATTTTAAGTCAATGACTGAATGCATGCAGTTTGTTTCAATGAATGAGAGCGTAAAGCTCCAGATTTTGAATTAACATGTGCAGTCTGTTTCATTGAATTAATCTTTGCAGTTTGTTTCACAGAATTAATGGGAAAAGCTCTACGCATTGGACTCTGTTTCATTGAACGAACGCATGCCGTTTGTTACATTGCATGAATCAATGCAGTTGGATGCACAACAACTGCATTGTTTCAGAGAATCAACGATCAACATTTGCTTCATTGAATTAATGATTGAAGTTTAATTCAATGATTGAAGTTAATTCAATGATTGAAGTTTGACACAATGTTTGAATGAATGCAGTTTGTTTCACTGAATTAAAACTCGAGACATTGACTGAATGAGATGAGCTCCACTCATTGAATAAACACGTGCAGTAAGGTTTCGTTGAATGAATGTGTGCAGTTTGTTTCATTGCATGAACGATAGAATTTTGTTTCAATGACTGTGTGCATGCAGTTTGTTTCAATGAAGGAAAGCGTGAAGCTCGAATTTGAATAAATGAGAGAAGCTCTAGCCATTGAATTAACACGTGCAGTCGGTTTCATTGAATTAATCTTTACAGTTTGTTTCACAGAATGAATGGGAAATGCTATAAGCATTGGATTAGCACTTGCACTCAGTTTCATTGAACGAAGTCATGCAGTTTGTTTCATTGTGTGAATTAATGCAGTTGGACGCACTAAGAAATAGGTTACGTTTGATTCAGAGAATCAACATTAACATCTGATTCATTGAATTCATGATTGAAGTTTAATTCAATGATTGAATGAATGCTGTTTGTTTCATTGAAAGAAAGCGTTAAGCCCGAGACATTGACTGAATGAGAGAGGCTCAACTCATTGAATTACCACGTGCACTCTGTTTCATTGAATGAACGATTGCAACTTGTTTGACTGTACGAATGAATGCAGTTGGATTCACTATAGAAATGAGTTAAGTTTGTTTCATTGAATCATTGAATAACGTTTGAGTAATTGAAATAATGATTGAAGTTTGATTCAATGATTGAATGAATCCAGTTTGTTTCATTGATTGAAAGCGTTAAGCTCGAGACATTGACTTTATGAGAGGTCAAATCATTGAAATACCACGTTACAAAGTGGTTTGGTTGTTTGATTGTATGAATGAAAGCAGTTGGATTCGCGAAACAATTGAGTTAAGTTTGTATCAAAGATTCAGCGATTAACGTCTGATTCACTGAATCAATGATGGAACTTTGACCCAATGTGTGAATGCTGTTTGTTTCATTGTATGAAAGCTCGAGACATTGACTGAATGATAAAAGCTCTACACATTAATGCAGTTGGACGCACTAAGAAACGGGTTACGTTTGATTCAGAGATTCAACGATTAACATCTAATCAATGCTTGAAGTTTGATTCAATGATTGAATGAATGCAGTTTGTTTCATTGATTGAAAGCGTTAAGCTTCTGTCATTGACTGAATGACACAAGCTCAAATCAATGAAATACTACGTACACTCGGTTTCATTCAACGAATGCATGTTTGTTACAGAGAATCAGCGATTAACATCTGATTCATTGAATTAATGATTGAAGTTTGATTCAATGATTGAATGAATGCAGTTTGTTTGATTGATTGAAAGCGTTAATATCGACACATTTACTGAATGAGAGAGGCTCAACTCATTGAATTACAACGAGCACTCTGTTTCTTTGAATGAATGCATGCAGTTTGTTTGACTGTATGAATGATTGCAGTTGGATTTACTGAATAAATGAGTTATGTTTGTTTCATTGAATCAATGAATAATGTTTGATTTTTTGAATCAATGATTGAAGTTTGATTAAATGTTTGAATGAATGCAGTTTGTTTCATTGATTGAAAGCGTTAAGCTCGAGACATTGACTTTATGAGAGAAGGTCAAATCATTGAAATACCACGTTACAAAGTTGTTTGTTTGTTTGATTGTATGAATGAAAGCAGTTGGATTCGCTAAACAATTGAGTTAAGTTTGAATCAAAGATTCAGCGATTAACGTCTGATTCACTGAATCAATGATGGAAGTTTGACCCAATGTGTGAATGCTGTTTGTTTCATTGAATGAAAGCTCGAGACATTGACTGAATGATAAAAGTTCTACACATTAATGCAGTTGGACGCACTAAGAAATGGGTTACGTTTGATTCAGAGATTCAACGATTAACATCTAATCAATGCTTGAAGTTTGATTCAATGATTGAATGAATGCAGTTTGTTTCATTGATTGAAAGCGTTCAGCTTCTGTCATTGACTGAATGACACAAGCTCAAATCAATGAAATACTAGGTGCACTCGGTTTCATTGAATGAATGCATGTTTGTTACAAACAATCAGCGATTAACATCTGATTCATTGAATTAATGATTGAAGTTTGATTCAATGATTGAATGAATGCAGTTTGTTTGATTGATTGAAAGCGTTAATATCGACATATTTACTGAATGAGAGAGGCTCAACTCATTGAATTACAACGCGCACTCTGTTTCTTTGAATGAATGCATGCAGTATGAATGATTGCAGTTGGATTTACTGAATAAATGAGTTAAGTTTGTTTCATTGAATCAATGAATAATGTTTGATTTTTTGAATCAATGATTGAAGTTTGATTAAATGTTTGAATGAATGCAGTTTGTTTCATTGATTGAAAGCGTTAAGCTCGAGACATTGTATGACTGAGAGAAGGTCTACTCATTTAATAAATAGTTGCAGTAAGGTTTCATTGGATGAATGATTTAATTGTAAGTCAATGACTGAATGCATGCAGTTTGTTTCAATGAATGAGAGCGTAAAGCTCCAGATTTTGAATTAACATGTGCAGTCTGTTTCATTTAATTAATCTTTGCAGTTTGTTTCACAGAATGAATGGGAAAAGCTGTACGCATTGGATTAGCACGTGGACTCTGTTTCATTGAACGAACGCATGCCGTTTGTTACATTGCATGAATTAATGCAGTTGGATGCAGGAAAACTGCATTGTTTCAGAGAATCAACGATCAAAATCTGCTTCATTGAATTAATGATTGAAGTTTAATTCAATGATTGAAGTTAATTCAATGATTGAAGTTTGACACAATGTTTGAATGAATGCAGTTTGTTTCACTGAATTAAAACTCGAGACATTGACTGAATGAGAGGATCTCCACTCATTGAATAAACACGTGCAGTAAGGTTTCATTGAATGAATGTGTGCAGTTTGTTTCATTGCATGAATGATAGAATTTTGAATTCAATGACTGTGTGCATGCAGTTTGTTTCAATGAAGGAAAGTGTGAAGCTCGAATTTGAATAAATGAGAGAAGCTCTAGTCATTGAATTAACACGTGCAGTCTGTTTCATTGAATTAATCTTTGCAGTTTGTTTCACAGAATGTAAGGGAAATGCAATACGCATATTGGATTAGCACGCGAACTCTGTTTCGTTGAATGAACGCATGCAGTTTGTATCATTGTGTGAATTAATGCAGTTGGACGCACTAAGAAACGGGTTACGTTTGATTCAGAGATTCAACGATTAACATCTGATTCATTGAATTTATGATTGAAGTTTAATTCAATGATTGAATGAATGCTGTTTGTTTCATTGAAAGAAAGCGTTAAGCTCGAGACATTGACTGAATGAGAGAGGCTCAACTCATTGAATTACCACGTGCACTCTGTTTCATTGAATGAACGAATGCAGCTTGTTTGACTGTACGAATGAATGCAGTTGGATTCACTAAAGAAATGAGTTCAGTTTGTTTATTGAATCAATGAATAATGTTTGATGTTTTGAATCAATGATTGAAGTTTGATTCAATGATTGAATGAATGCAGTTTGTTTCATTGATTGAAAGCGTTAAGCTCGAGTAATTGAATGAATGAGAGAAGGTCTACTCATTGAATAAACAGTTGCAGTAAGGTTTCATTGAATGAATGATTTAATTTTAAGTCAATGACTGAATGCATGCAGTTTGTTTCAATGAATGAGAGCGTAAAGCTCCAGATTTTGAATTAACAAATGCAGTCTGTTTCATTGAATTAATCTTTGCAGTTTGTTTCACAGAATGAATGGGAAAGGCTCTACTCATTGGATTAGCACGTGGACTCTGTTTCGTTGAACGAACGCATGCCGTTTGTTACATTGCATGAATCAATGCAGTTGGATGCACGAAAACTGCATTGTTTCAGAGAATCAACGATCAACATTTGCTTCATTGACTTAATGATTGAAGTTTAATTCAATGATTGGAGTTAATTCAATGATTGAAGTTTGACACGATGTTTGATTGATTGCAGTTTGTTTCACTGAATTAAAACTCAAGACATTGACTGAATGAGAGGAGCTCTACTCATTGAATAAACACGTGCAGTAAGGTTACATTGAATGAATGTGTGCAGTTTGTTTCATTGCATGAATGATAGAATTTTGATTCAATGACTGTGTGCATGCAGTTTGTTTCAATGAAGGAAAGTGTGAAGCTCGAATTTGAATAAATGAGAGAAGCTCTAGTAATTGAATTAACACGTGCAGTCTGTTTCATTGAAATAATCTTTGCTGTTTGTATCACAGGATAAATGGGAAATGCTCTACGCATTGGATTAGCCCGTGCAACCTGTTTCATTGAACGAACGCATGCAAATTGTTTCATTGTATGAATTAATGCAGTTGAACGCACGACAAAATTAGTTAAGTTTGTTTCAAAGAATCAATGAATAACATCTGATTCATTGAATTAATGATTGAATTTTGAATCAATGATTGAAGGAATGCAGTTTGTTTGATTGATTGAAAACGTTAATATCGACACATTGACTGAATGAGAGAGGCTCAACTCATTGAATTACAACGCGCACTCTGTTTCTTTGAATGAATGCATGCGGTTTGTTTGACTGTATGAATGAATGCAGTTGGATTTATTAAAGAAATGAGTTAAGTTTGTTTATTGAATCAATGAATAATGTTTGATTTTTTGAATCAATAATTGAAGTTTGATCAAATGTTTGAATGATGCAGTTTGTTTCATTGATTGAAAGCGTTAAGCTCGAGTAATTGAATGAATGAGAGAAGGTCTACTCATTGAATAAACAGTTGCAGTAAGGTTTCATTGAATGAATGATTTAATTTTAAGTCAATGACTGAATGCATGCAGTTTGTTTCAATGAATGAGAGCGTAAAGCTCCAGATTTTGAATTAACATGTGCAGTCTGTTTCATTGAATTAATCTTTGAAGTTTGTTTCACAGAATGAATGGGAAAAGCTGTACGCATTGCACACTGTTTCATTGAACGAACGCATGTCGTTTGTTACATTGCATGTAGTTACATTTCGTGCATCCAATCAATGCAGTTGGATGCACGAAAACTGCATTGTTTCAGAGAATCAACGATCAACATCTGCTTCATTGAATTAATGATTGAAGTTTAATTCAATGATTGAAGTTAATTCAATGATTGAAGTTTGACACAATGTTTGAATGAATGCAGTTTGTTTCACTGAATTAAAACTCAAGACATTGACTGAATGAGAGGAGCTCTACTCATTGAATAAACGCGTGCAGTAAGGTTTCGTTGAATGAATACGTGCTGTTTATTTCATTGCATGAATGATAGAATTTTGATTCAATGACTGTGTGCATGCAGTTTGTTTCAATGAAGGAAAGCGTGAAGCTCGAATTTGAATAAATGAGAGAAGTTCTAGTCATTGAATTAACACGTGCAGTCTGTTTCATTGAATTAATCTTTGCAGATTGTTTCACAGAATGAATGGGAAATGCTATAAGCATTGGATTAGCACTTGCACTCTGTTTCATTGAACGAAGGCATGCAGTTTGTTTCATTGTGTGAATTAATGCAGTTGGACGCACTAAGAAATGGGTTACGTTTGGTTCAGAGAATCAACAATTAACATCTGATTCATTGAATTCATGATTGAAGTTTAATTCAATGATTGAATGAATGCTGTTTGTTTCATTGAAAGAAAGCGTTAAGCCCGAGACATTGACTGAATGAGAGAGGCTCAACTCATTGAATTACCACGTGCACGCTGTTCATTGAATGAACCAATGCAGCTTGTTTGACTGTACGAATGAATGCAGTTGGATTCACTAAAGAAATGAGTTAAGTTTGTTTCATTGAATCAATGAATAACGTTTGAGTAATTGAAATAATGATTGAAGTTTGATTCAATGATTGAATGAATGCAGTTTGTTTCATTGATTGAAAGCGTTAAGCTCGAGACATTGACTTTATGAGAGAAGGTCAAATCATTGAAATACCACGTTACAAAGTTGTTTGTTTGTTTGATTGTATGAATGAATGCAGTTGGATTCGCTAAACAATTGAGTTAAGGTTGTATCAAAGATTCAGCGATTAACGTATGATTCACTGAATCAATGATGGAAGTTTGACCCAATGTGTGAATGCAATTTGTTTCATTGAATGAAAGCTCGAGACATTGACTGAATGATAAAAGCTCTACACATTAATGCAGTTGGATGCACTAAGAAACGGGTTACGTTTGATTCAGAGATTCAACGATTAACATCTAATCAATGCTTGAAGTTTGATTCAATGATTGAATGAATGCAGTTTGTTTCATTGATTGAAAGCGTTCAGATTCTGTCATTGACTGAATGACACAAGCTCAAATCAATGAAATACTACGTACACTCGGTTTCATTCAATGAATGCATGTTTGTTACAAAGAATCAGCGATTAACATCTGATTCATTGAATTAATGATTGAAGTTTGATTCAATGATTGAATGAATGCAGTTTGTTTGATTGATTGAAAGCGTTAATATCGACACATTGACTGAATGAGAGAGGCTCAACTCATTGAATTACAACGCGCACTCTGTTTCTTTGATTGAATGCATGCAGTATGAATGATTGCAGTTGGATTTCCTGAATAAATGAGTTATGTTTGTTTCATTGAATCAATGAATAATGTTTGATTTTTTGAATCAATGATTGAAGTTTGATTAAATGTTTGAATGAATGCAGTTTGTTTCATTGATTGAAAGCGTTTAGCTCGAGACAATGTATGACTGAGAGAAGGCCTACTCAATTAATAAATAGTTGCAGTAAGGTTTCATTGAAATGATTGATTTAATTTTAGGTAAATGACTGAATGCATGCAGTTTGTTTCAATGAATGAGAGCGTAAAGCTCCAGATTTTGAATTAACATGTGCAGTCTGTTTCATTGAATTAATCTTTGCAGTTTGTTTCACAGAATGAATGGGAAAAGCTGTACGCATTGGATTAGCACGTGGACTCTGTTTCATTGAACGAACGCATGCCGCTGGTTACATTGCATGAATCAATGCAGTTGGATGCAGGAAAACTGCATTGTTTCAGAGAATCAACGATCAACATCTGCTTCATTGAATTAATGATTGAAGTTTAATTCAACGATTGAAGTTAATTCAATGATTGAAGTTTGACACAATGTTTGAATGAATGCAGTTTGTTTCACTGAATTAAAACTCAAGACATTGACTGAATGAGAGGAGCTCTACTCATTGAATAAACGCGTGCAGTAAGGTTTCGTTGAATGAATACGTGCAGTTTATTTCATTGCATGAATGATAGAATTTTGATTCAATGACTGTGTGCATGCAGTTTGTTTCAATGAAGGAAAGCGTGAAGCTCGAATTTGAATAAATGAGAGAAGCTCTCGTCATTGAATTAACACGTGCAGTCTGTTTCATTGAATTAATCTTTGCAGATTGTTTCTCAGAATGAAGGGAAATGCTATAAGCATTGGATTAGCACTTGCACTCTGTTTCATTGAACGAAGGCATGCAGTTTGTTTCATTGTGTGAATTAATGCAGTTGGAAGCACTAAGAAACGGGTTACGTTTGATTCAGAGAATCAACAATTTACATCTGATTCATTGAATTCATGATTGAAGTTTAATTCAATGATTCAATGAATGCTGTTTGTTTCATTGAAATAAAGCGTTAAGCCCGAGACATTGACTGAATGAGAGAGGCTCAACTCATTGAATTACCACGTGCACTCTGTTTCATTGAATGAACGATTGCAGCGTGTTTGACTGTACGATTGAATGCAGTTGGATTCACTAAAGAAATGAGTTAAGTTTGTTTCATTGAATCAATGAATAACGTTTGATTAATTGAAATAATGATTGAAGTTTGATTCAATGATTGAATGAATGCAGTTTGTTTCATTGATTGAAAGCGTTAATCTCGAGACATTGACTTTATGAGAGAAGGTCAAATCATTGAAATACCACGTTACAAAGTGGTTTGTTTGTTTGATTGTATGAATGAATGGAGTTGGATTCACTAAACAATTGAGTTAAGTTTGTATCAAAGATTCAGCGATTAACGTCTGATTCACTGAATCAATGATGGAAGTTTGACCCAATGTGTGAATGCAGTTTGTTTCATTGAATGAAATCTCGAGACATTGACTGAATGATAGAAGCTCTACACATTGAATAATCACTTTCAGCAAGTTTCATTGAATGAATGTATGCAGTTTGTTACAATGAATGAAAGCGTAAAGCATGAGATTTTGAATAAATGAGAGAAGCTCTAGTCATTGAATTAACACGTGCAGTCTGATTCATTGAATTAATCTTTGCAGTTTGTATCACAGGATAAATGGGAATCGCTCTACGCATTGGATTAGCCAGTGCAACCTGTTTCATTGAACGAACGCATGCAAATTGTTTCATTGTATGAATTAATGCAGTTGAACGCACGAAACATGAGTTAAGTTTGTTTCAAAGAATCAATGAATAACATCTGATTCATTGAATTAATGATTGAAGTTTGATTCAATGATTGAATGAATGCAGTTTGTTTGATTGATTGAAAAGGTGAATATCGACACATTGACTGAATGAGAGAGGCTCAACTCATTGGATTACAACGCGCACTCTGTTTCTTTGAATGAATGCATGCAGTTTGTTTGACTGTATGAATGATTGCAGTTGGATTTTCTGAATAAATGAGTTAAGTTTGTTTCATTGAATCAATGAATAATGTTTGACTTTTTGAATCAATGATTGAAGTTTGATTAAATGTTTGAATGAATGCAGTTTGTTTCATTGATTGAAAGCGTTAAGCTCGAGACATTGTATGACTGAGAGAAGGTCTACTCATTTAATAAATAGTTGCAGTAAGGTTTCATTGAATGAATGATTTAATTTTAAGTCAATGACTGAATGCATGCAGTTTGTTTCAATGAATGAGAGCGTAAAGCTCCAGATTTTGAATTAACATGTGCAGTCTGTTTCATTGAATTAATCTTTGCAGTTGGTTTCACTGAATGAATGGGAAAAGCTGTACGCATTGGATTAGCACGTGGACTCTGTTTCATTGAACGATCGCATTGAACGAGAATCAACGATCAATTAATGATTGAAGTTTAATTCAATGATTGAAGTTAATTCAATGATTGAAGTTTGACACAATGTTTGAATGAATGCAGTTTGTTTCACTGAATTAAAACTCAAGACATTGACTGAATGAGAGGAGCTCTACTCATTGAATAAACGCGTGCAATAAGGTTTCGTTGAATGAATGTGTGCAGTTTGTTTCATTGCATGAATTTTGATTCAATGACTGTGTGCATGCAGTTTGTTTCAATGAAGGAAAGCGTGAAGCTTGAATTTGAATAAATGAGAGAAGCTCTAGTCATTGAATTAACACGTGCAGTCTGTTTCATTGAATTAATCTTTGCAGATTGTTTCACAGAATGACTTGAAAATGCTATAAGCATTGGATTAGCACTTGCACTCTGTTTCATTGAACGAAGGCATGCAGTTTGTTTCATTGTGTGAACTAATGCAGTTGGACGCACTAAGAAACGGGTTACGTTTGATTCAGAGAACCAACAGTTCACATCTGATTCATTGAATTCATGATTGAAGTTTAATTCAATGATTGAATGAATGCTGTTTGTTTCATTGAAATAAAGCGTTAAGCCCGAGCCATTGACTGAATGAGAGATGCTCAACTCATTGAATTACCACGTGCACTCTGTTTCATTGAATGAACGAATGCAACTTGTTTGACTGTACGAATGAATGCAGTTGGATTCACTAACGAAATGAGTTAAGTTTGTTTCATTGAATCAATGAATAACGTTTGATTAATTGAATCAATGTTTGAAGTTTGATTCAATGATTGAATGAATGCAGTTTGTTTCATTGATTGAAAGCGTTAAGCTCGAGACATTGACTTAATGAGAGAAGGCCAAATCATTGAAATACCACGTGCACTCGGTTTCATTGAATGAATGCATGCAGATTGTTTGACTGTATGAGTGGATGCAGTTTGATTCACTAAACAATTGAGTTAAATTTGTTTAATAGAATCAGCGATTAACATCTGATTCACTGAAAATATGATGGAAGTTTGACACAATGTGTGAATGAATGCAGTTTGTTTCATTGAATGAAAGCTCGAGACATTGACTGAATGAGAGAAGCTCTACTCATTAATGAATGTATGCTGTTTGTTTCAATGAATGAAAGTGTAATGCTCCAGATTTTGAATTAACTTGTGCAGTCTGTTTCATTGAATTAATCTTTGTAGTTTGTTTCACAGAATGAATGGGAAATGCAATACGCATTGGATTAGCACGTGGACTCTGCTTCATTGTACGAACGCATGCCGTTTGTTACATTGCATGAATTAATGCAGTTGGATGCACGAAAAAATGGGTTACGTTTGATTCAGAGAGTTTAATTCAATGATTGGATGAATGCTGTTTGTTTCATTGAAAGAAAGCGTTAAGCTCGAGACATTGACTGAATGAGAGAGTGGCAGTGATGGAATGGGTTGAGAGGGCGTTGGCGAGTTGAAGTCTTTGGGAGGAGAAATGAGGAAACTGTTCGAATTCACATTTATCCCGTTTGTTAGGATGCCAAGCCGCAATGTGTGGTGTTCCTCTTCCAAGTGGTAATGGTTTGGCAGTGGAGGAGGTCCAATACTTGCATGTCTTTGACGGTTAGGATGGTGAGTTGAAGTGTTCAGCCACAGGACTGTGAAGTTGGTGGGTGCGGGTGACCCAGAGATGTTCTCTGAAATGATCTGCCAGAAGGTATCCTGTCTCCCTGATGCAGAGGAGACATCACTGGGCGCAACGGATGCAGTAGATGACATTGGTAGCTGTAGAGGTGAATTTCTAACTGATGTGGAATGAACCCTTCGGCCTTGGTTGGAGATGAGGCGAGTGGTGTGGGTGCTAGTTTCTCCCTTCTTTTGGTGGCAGTCAAAGGTGCCAGGAGAAGGTTTTGGGCTGCTGGGGGATAGTGTGGACCTGAAGAGGGGGTCGTGGAGGGAATGGTCTTTTCGGAGTGCTGGCAGAGATGGGTAGCGAAATATATCTCTGGTGGTGGTGTCCGTTTGGAGGTGGCATCAGTGGCAGAATATGATGCGTTTTATGCGGAGTTTGGTAGGGTGGAAGGTGAGCACCAGGAGGTTCTGTCCTTGTTGCGTTGAGAGGCGTGCGGTTCAAGGGTGGTGGTGGGTGAAGTGGATACGATGCGCTGGAGGGCATTGTCAACTACGTGGAAAGGCAATTTCTGACCGTGGAAGAAAGAGAGCAACTGGGTCTTTCTGAGGTGTAAATGGTCATCCTGAGAACAGATGTGGTGAGGCGGAGGAATTGGGAAGAAGGAATGCCGTTTTTACACGAGATAGGGTTGGAGGAAATGTAGTCTAGATACGTTTGAGAGTCGGTGGGCTTGCAGTATATATCTGTAATTAGTCAATCGCCAGAGACGATGATGGAGAGATCCAGGAAGGCTAAGGAAGTTGACAAGATGATCGGATAAATTTGAGGTCGGGGTGGATGATATTGGTAAATTTGGTGAGCTATTCAAGCTCCTCGTTGGAGCACCAAGTGGCGCCAGTACATTCATCAATGTAACGGAGGAACAGGAGGAGGATGGTGCTTGTGTAACTGCGAAAGGTGGACAGTTCCGCGTATCTGACAAACAGGCAGGCATAGCTAGGTTCTATGTGGCTGCAATTAGGAGAAAGTGAGGACTGCAGATGCTGGGGATCAGAGTTTAAAAATGTATTGCTGGAAAAGCGCAGCAGGTCAGGCAGCATCAAAGGAGAAGGAGAATCGACGTTTCGGGCATACGCCCTTCTTGGGCTTATGCCCGAAACGTCGATTCTCCTTCTCCTTTGATGTTGCCTGACCTGCTGTGTTTTTCCAGCAACACATTTTTAACCTATGGCTACCCGTTTCGATGGAGGAATTGAAAAGAGAAGTTGTTGATTGTGAGGACTAGTTCAGCCAGGTGGATGAGGATGTCGGTACTGGTTGGGATTGTGTGAGATTAAGAAATGGAAGGCTTGCAGACTTCTGTCATGTGAGATGGATTTGTACAAGGACTGGATGTCCATGGTGAAGATGACGCTTTGGGGGCCAGGGAAACGATATTCTTGGAGGAGGTGAAGTACATAGGGGTGTCATGAATGTAAGTGGGCATTTCCTGTACTGGGGAGATATAATTGTGTCGAGGTAGGAAGAGATGGTTCGGATGGGACAGGCGCAGTAGGTTACTGGGGCAGTAGGTTACTGGGGCAGTCAGGTTTGTGAATCTTAGGAAGGAGGTAGAATCGCGGAGTGCACGGTTGGATGTTGTAGATGGGAAATCCCCAGAGGTGATGAGCTCGTTGATGGTCTGGGCGATCATGGTTTGGTGATGGGAGGAGAGGTTGTGATCGAGGTCAGTAGGAGGAGGTGCCTGCGAGTTGGCACCTGGCTTCAGCTTTGTCCCTCTGCCCGACTCACTAGCCTAATTCCTGATGAATGTCTTATGCCTACATCGTCCATTCTCCTGCTCATCGGATGTTGCCTGATCTGCTGTGCTTTTCCAGTACAACACTCTCTACTCATTCATTATTACTGTCTCATTTCACATTACCAGCTCCGCGCTGTCTGTTTGATTCTAGAGAGCACTGTTCTCATGAACTGCGACAAAATCTGCGAATCTGAAACAAAAACAGAAATTGCAGTAAAATCACAGGTGAGCTGGCACCGTCTGTGCAGATGAATCATAATTAACGTTTCACATCCACTGGGTCCGTCTCTCCACAGATGCTGTCAGACGTCCTGAAATTTTCCAGCAATGTCTGTTTTTGTTTGATTTTCAACATCGGCAATTTTTTCGTTTTTGTTTTATTTTCTGCCAACTTGATTTGTTCACGGGACAGTGCTGTTTATCCCTTCCGCTTGGACTCCATCGGCAGAGTATTCAGCTATTTCCCTCCAATGGCAGGCAGTGTGAGGGGAGGCAAGCGTGGATGTGCTCTCAAGCTCGCTCTGATCGGCACAGCCAGTTCCATCAAGTGCTGGAAATCAGCAAGTTTGTTGGGAACTTCCTGAAAATATCATCTATCTGAGAGTTGTCTGTTGGGAAAAACAGAATGTCCTCCGGATTCTCTACCCTAGGTAAATTCATGTGAAGGCATTTTTGTGCAACCTGTTTGATGTTCAGAAGCCATCTTCACAGCAATACTGCAGAAAGGCTTTTGTAACAGTGACATCGGTTTCTACGCTGCGATCGGGCAGCAGTTAACACCTGTTCCAGATGAAGAGAATGCGAACGAAACCCTCAGTCGCTGAGAGTCATCCCCACGGCCCTGAGCTGCGGGGCTGCAGACAGTCTAACGCGGAAGGGAGGGTTAAAATAGAACATTGTTTCACCATCAGCCACTCTGTCCCAGAGACAGGAGGAGGGACAAATTCAGACCAATATTCCTTCCACCCCGCCTTTGAACAGAAGCATTCACAGCCTCAGCATTTCACGCGCTTGGATATGCAGACAAAATCTTTTCCCTGGGGTCGGAGAGTCCAGAACTAGAGGGCATAAGTTTAGGTTGAAAATGGATAGATGGGGATCGAAGATGGCGGTGACCCAGCAAGACTGAGTCTATAGTGCTCCTCCCAAGACTTGGGTACAGTGGGTCACCCACCCCCTACCACGCTCACCAAATCATTTATAATAGTTGTGTAATTTAATTAGTTGTGTAATATTACATTTAAACAATTTAATCCTAAATTAAAATGACTAAAGGGAAGGGAGCCCGCAGCTCTCAGCAAGCAGGAACCCCTCCCCCACCCTCTCCAGTTGCAGCAGAGGCGTCCACAACTGCCCCGGGGGACTTACCAACAGTAACAAGCCTTGCAGAAATGATTTCCAAGCTTGACTCGAAGATCGATGCCTTTATTGCAGAATCCAGAAATCGTTGGGACTCGCTCTCGGCCGCGCTGCAGAAGCACGACCGAGAGATTTAAGAAATTGAACGCCGAGTCGGAGGGGCGGAGCTAAGGGCCGCGACCTCAGAGACTACCGCTCAATCGGCCGTGGATCAGGTCCGGACTCTCGAGCAGCGAGTCCGGACCTTGGAAAATCATATTGATGACCTCGATAATCGAAGTCGCCGAAAAAATATTCGTTTGCTGGGCCTTCCCGAACGGGAAGAGGAAGGCCAGCTTACAGCATTCCTGGAGCAGTGGCTGCCACAGCTTTTAAATCTGCAAGCTGGATCAGGCCAGGTAAGGGTAGAATGGGCCTACCGGGTCGCAATACGCGGCCCGGCTCGAACCAGCGCCTGCGCCCGGTCCGGTTCCGGCTGCAGAGCTACAAGGAGAGGCAGATACTCCTGGAAGCCTCTAGAAATCTCGGAAAAGACCCCCAAGCTATGATCTACAAAGGATCCAAGATCATGCTATTTCAGGACTTTTCCCCGTATCTGGTTCGAAAGAGGAAGGCACTCGACGAGGCGAAGAAGCGTTTAAGGGACTTAAATATTCAGTACTCCTTACGCTACCCAGCGATGTTACACTTTAACCATGAAGGATCCATATATAACTTTAGATCACCAGAAAAGGCTAAGGAATTCTTGGACTCTCTTAGATAAACTGTAAGACATAATGGATGTTGGTCTGCCTTACCCCCCCCCCCCCCCCCACCGCTTTGGCTTATATCCCCCCTTTTTTCTCTCTTTTCTGTTACCTTACTGTTTAATATTATCATGGGGGTGGGAAGAGGGATTTGATTTTCTCCCTCACCCCCCTTGGGGTTGTTTTCTGTTATTATTTTATGTATATATGAGGGATGTATGTATATGTGTGTGTATATATATATATATATATATATATATTAAAAAAGCTGGGGCGTTTAGTTAATGTTGGTGGGGGGAGGTGCTTACCTTATTCAATTTTACCTCTGTCTCTAGGAGCGGGGTTGTTTTCCCCTTGTTATTTTGTATTATTATATTTAATTATTATTTGTTGAGGTGGTAATTTTATAGTTATATGTTTATATATGGTATTAACATTACCAAATATACCCAGGTGTTGGTATGGGTGGGGGCAGGGTGCTCACTGTTAATTCTAGCTTTGTATTATATTTGAATTCTCCTCATTTTATTGAGGAGTGCCTGGGTCAAGGGTGGGGCATTGGTTGGGAGAGGATATGAGGGACTTTTGGAGAGGAAGTGACGCCCCCTGGGAACAAGGGGGAAAGTCTCCACTTAGATACGTTTTATTTTTTTATTTAGAAATAGTTTTTTACTGTTTTATTATTAAAGAGGCTTTATTTTTGTAAATTTTCCATGTTCTACGCTCGGGATGTTCTGGATAGGGTTCCCCCTACCGAGGGTTCTCGGATTGGCCCAGAGGATTATGGTTGATCAGTCGGTTAAGTGGTGCACCTGGAATGTCAAGTGGAGTAATTCGCCAGTCAAAAGGAAGAAAATATTATCAAATCTTAAGAAGGAAAGAGTTGATATAGCTCTCCTACAGGAGACACACCTGTCAGATAAAGAACACTTGAAATTACGACAGGGCGGATTTGATCAGGCCTTTTTTTCTCTCTTTTAGCTCAAAAAGCAGGGGAGTTGTTATTCTTGTTCGGAAGAATTTCCCTTTCAAAATCCTAAAGCAGATAAAAGACGAATCTGGACGATATATCTTGATTAAAGCCCTCATAAATGGAGAGGAATATGGGATTTTAAATTTGTACTGCCCTCCGGCACACCCCTTTAAATTTATAACGGAAGCCTTTTCAAAATTGAAGGCTTTTGCTGCCCGTCATATAATTATAGGGGGAGACTTTAATTGTATTATGGATCCAGAAATAGATAGGATTCCCAAGAGTACTGCAGGAGTATCTCCCAGATCTAGACAATTGGTGGATCTGAACAAAGAATTAGGATTAGTAGATGTATGGAGATGTCTTCATCCACAGGGTAGAGATTTTTCTTTCTACTCTAATCTACATAAATGTCATACCAGAATTGATATGTTTTTTGCCCCCTCGATTTTTTAAAATTCCCTATCATCCTGTAAAATAGGTAGTATAGCAATTTCTGACCACGCTGCTGTATATATGGAAACTAAAGCGAGGAACAATGGGACATGCCCTCGGCATTGGCGTATGGACCCCTTCCTAATGAAAGATAGTAAATTTGTAAAGTACTTCTCTCAAGAATTTAAAACTTTTTAAGAAATTAATTCAAGTACAGCTAGCAACCCGTCAATGATGTGGGAGACCATCAAAGCTTACACGCGAGGCTTGATCATCTCCTACTCTGCGACCCAGAAGAAATTAAAGGGAGAACAACAGTGTCTGCTTGAAGCCCGCTTAAAAGCGGCTGAAACAGCATACACTGATAGACCTTCTATTATTAAATTGCAAAGGATTACAGCTCTTAGGACAGCTCTAAACACTACACTTACTCAAACGGCTAAGAGGGAAATATTATTTGCAAAGCAAAGGTTATATGAATATGGCGACAAACCGGGTAGATACTTAGCATTTCTTGCAAAGAAAAAAAAGGCCCCTCAGATTATTACGTCTATCAAGGAAAGTACGGGTATTTTGACTCATGATCACAAAAAGATTAATGCGATCTTTAGAGAATTTTATTCTGAGTTATATAAATCACAGGATTGTGAAGATAGGACGAAGAGGATGCAGTCATTTTTAAAAAAATTGACTTTTCCAGGCCGAACTCCGGAACAAGTATCGGTCCTAAATGCTCCTCTTACACCCCAAGAAATAGTCGATGCAATTAGGCAACTTCAAAATGGTAAAGTGCCGGGCCCAGATGGTTTTCAAGCTGAATTCTATAAAGAATTTACAGAAATACTGACTGGTCCACTTATGGACATGTATAACTATGCATATAGTCAGGGCTGTCTCCCGCCTTCGCTGAAAGAGGCAAATATCTCTCTTATCCTTAAAAAAGGAAAGGACCCAGAAAATTGTACATCATACAGACCAATATCCTTGCTAAATGTAGATTTTAAAATCCTCTCTAAAATGTTAGCACTGAGACTAGAAAGGATACTGCCACATATTATAAAGGAGGATCAGACGGGGTTTATTAAGGTCCATAGATCATCCAATAATGTAAGAAGGGCTCTGAATATGATTCAAGCTTGTCATCAGGGAAAGATACCAGGAGTAGTGGTTGCATTTGATGCGGAAAAGGCATTTGTTAGGGTCGAATGATCATTTTTGTTTTACACATTAGAGAGGTTTGGCGTTGGACAGGTGTTTACCAAATGGGTCTCAACATTGTATAGTGATCCCAAAGCAGTTGTGGTTACCAATGGATTAGGTTCGGATAGCTTCAGTGTGGGTAGGGGCTGCCGTCAGGGATGTCCCCTCTCGCCATTGTTATTCCCGCTAATAATTGAACCACTAGCAGAAGCTATATGAGCTGATCCTAATATAGTGGCCCCAAGGATTGGTACAGGTAAACATAAAATTACCCTTTATGCAGATGATGTTCTTCTATTCCTCAGTAACCCTTTGATGTCCATACCTCGCTTAATCCAAGTTATTAATACATTTAGTGCATTCTGAGGCTATAAATCTAATTTTTCAAAATCGGAGGCTATGCCAATGGGTGGCCTTGCTGTGATACCCCGCTTAGCGGACAGGTCCCTTTTTCCCTTTCGCTGGTCCCTGGAGGGCTTCTTATATTTAGCCATTTTTATTACTCCAGTATTTGGTCAGTTGTATAAGGCTAATTTTGTGTATTTATTGGAAAGGATAAGGCAGGACCTCCAGCGATGGGGAGACCAACCAATTTCCTGGTTGGGTAGAATAGCACTAATCAAAATAAATGTCCTGCCCCGTCTCCTATATCCTATGAGAATGCTTCCGGTGATGCTGCCGAGGACGGCTTTATGTAAATTATATGGCTGGCTGAGTTCCTTTATCTGGAATCATAGGCGTCCCCTCATTAAGCTGAAGAAGCTACAGCTTCCACAGGCAAGGGGTGGATTGGACTTCCCAGACTTTAGGAAATATCAGTTAAGTTCCCTATCAAGTTACACAGCTGATTGGGTCTTGTCTGATCCACAATCAATCTGGTTGGACATCGAGACTTCTCAAGTAAAATACCCACTTATTAACCTTTTATTCTCAGACAAGAGGAAAATCATTACAGATCACTGTAAAAACCTTATAATACTAAATACAATCAAGGCTTGGAATATAATGCGGCAAAATGAAGGCAATTCACATAAAACATCCCCCTATGCACCGATAGTGGGAGCATGGGGATTCCAACCGGGGTTAACAGATGCCACTTTTAAACTCTGGAGATCCAGGGGTATCTCATGTCTACGGGATCTATTTAAAGATGGGGTCCTGATGTCTTTCGAACAGCTGCATCACAAATTCGGATTACCCAATGGAGACCTCTTTCGATACTTCCAAATTCGAGATGAGATACAGAAGAAGACTACGTTATTAGATAGTCGTTATAAATCCGATAGAGAATGTAGTGTCCTACGACCAGTGGGGGTATCTTCCGTCAGTACTATTTATCATTTACTGCATGATGAAGTATCGGGAGATATAGATAATCTGCTTAAAACATGGGATCAGGATCTGGGACTAGAAATCTCCACAGAAACTTGGAATGATATTTGGGAAAATGCTAGAAGAATTACTATTTGTAACAGAACCCAGGCTATCCAGCTGAAGATACTTCATAGGGCCCATATAGCACCGGTTCGATTGGCAACATTTAAGGCAGAAGCATCTCCAATGTATCCGAAATGCAAAATAGAGGTGGGCACTCTTGTACACTGCTTATGGACCTGTCACAAGATCCGTAGATATTGGACTAAAGTAGCAAGTACCCTGACAGAAATTTTAGGAAAGGAAATTAAAGTGGACCCTGTATCTCTCCTCTTGGGCTTTTCGAACTTTCCCTCCATGGACACGTACGGGAAGAGACTATTTTCTATTCTTTCTTTCTGTGCAAGGAAAAAATATTTTGGTGAACTGGGCGGCTGAGGGCCCCCCTGGACTTTCAAATTGGCACAGACTAATTATGGAATGTATTCCCCTTGACTTCCTTACAAATATGGTGCACCGAAAGACCGAATTATTTTATAAAATATGGTAGCCCTTTTTGAATTACATAAATACTGATATTTCGGCTATCCGAACAAGGGATTTTATTTAATTGAGATTACAAACCTGGCTGGTCCGGGGCCCCTCGGGGGAGGAATCCCGCACGAATACGGGTTTTATTATATCTGATGCTAACACATCCCGAGCATGTAAGAGACTTAAATATACACTCTGGTTAGTTGTAGGTTAGATTAGTAGATAGTTGAGTTTTGTTTGTTTTTTTTCCTTTTTTTCGGTTTTTTTGTTGTTTTAATTTTTTTGTTAAATTTTGGCTATTGTATATTTGAGCTAATTGTATATTAATGTTTATATCTGAGAGTTTTGTTTATTTTTGTAAACTTGTAAAAATGTTAAATTTCTAATAAAAACATCTATATAAAAAAATGGAAAGATATAAAAGAGACCTAAGGGGCTACGTTTTCATACAGAAGGTGGTGCATGTACAGAATGAGCTGACAGAGGAAGTGGTGGAGGCTAGTACAATTGTAACATTTCAAAGGCATTTGGATGGGTATATGAATAGGAAGGGTTTGGAGGGATATGGGCCGGATGCTGGCAGGTGGGACTAGATTGGGTTGGGATATCTGGTCGGCATGGACGGGTTGGACTGAAGAGTCTGTTTCCATGCTGTACATCTCTATAACTCTATGACTCTATAACCGGGCCTTTACCAATCATGTCACTGGTGCCACAGACTAGCTTTACGTGCTCATGTCCAACGCCACTTCCAGTCCCTTTCCACATCCATCCCCCATCACGAAGGCCTCAAAGCCCTCCGCTTCTTCCTTTCCCGCCGAACCAAACAGTACCCTTCCACTGACACCCTCCTTCGACTGACTGAACTGGCCCTCACTCTGAACAACTTCCCTTTCCAATCCTCCCACTTCCTCCAAACCATATGAGTAGCCATGGGCACCCGCATGGGCCCCAGCTATGCCTGCCTCTTCGTTGGATATGTGGAACAGTCCATCTTCTGGCACCACCACCCACCTTTTCCTCTGTTACATCGATGACTGTATCGGCGCTGTCTCGTGCTCCGACAAGGAGATTGAACAGTTCATCCACTTTACTAACACCTTCCACCCCGACCTCAAATTTACCAGGACTGTCTCAGAACCCTCCCTCCCCTTCCTAGACCTCTCCATTTCTATCTCGGACGACCGACTCAACACGGACGTTTACTATATACCGACTGACTCCCACAGCTACCTAGATTACACCTCCTCTCACCCTGTCCCATGTAAAAACGCCATCCCATATTCCCAATTCCTTCGCCTTTGCCGCATCTGCTCCCAGGAGGACCAATTCCAATACAGAACAACCCAGATGGCCTCCTTCTTCAAAGACTGCAATTTCCCCTCAGACGTGGTTGACAATGCTCTCCACCGCATCTCCTCCACTTCCCGCTCCTCCGCCTTTAAACCCCGCCCCTCCAGGACAGAACCCCACTGGTCCTCACCTACCACCCCATCAACCTCCAGATACATTGTATCATCCTTCCTCATTTCCACCACCTCCAAACAGATCCCACCACCAAGGATATATTCCACCCCACCACTATCAGTGTTCCAAAAAGAGCACTGCCTCCGTGACTCCCTCGTCAGCTCCACACTCACCACCAATCCAACCTCCACTCCCGGCCCCTTCCCCTGCAACCGCAAGAAATGCAAAACTTGCGCCCACACCTCCCGCTCATTTCCCAAGGGATCCTTCTGTATCCATCAGAAATTCACCTGCTCCTCACACACATTATTTACTGCATCCGCTGCACCGATGTGGCCTCCTATACATTGGGGAGACTGGCCGCTTACTTGCAGAACGGTTCAGAGAACACCCGCACCAATCAACCCAACTGCGCCCTGGCTGAACACTTTAATTCCCCCTCGCACTCCGCCAAGGACATGCAGATCCTTGGCTTCCTCCATCCCCAGACCATGGCAACAGGATGCCTGGAGGAAGAGCGCCTCAACTTCTGCTTAGGAACCCTCCAACCATGAATCTGGGTCTACAACTTGACCAACAAATGAAACGCCATTGCAGAGAGGAGACACTCTTAAAAGAGGTGGGAGAGCACTTTCATACACAGCTTGGATTTCCCATCATATTTTCCAATCCACAGCAAACCACACAGTGTTGAGGGACTGAATGATATCCTGTAATACTGTGGACCAAGTATTTGGAGCAAGTGGTCTCCATCTGCTCCTATACAAATGGTTTTAAGAACTGAATGGAACATAGGAACAGAGAACTGAGGAGCAGGTGTGGGTCATTATACACTTTGTCATTTCTCGACCAGACAGTAAGATCATGACTGATCTGATTGTGGTCTGTGTAGCACTTTACAGTCTGTCCACAATTTTCCTCCAGTTCCTCAACACAACTTTGAATAAATGCAAGCATCCAGGCACAATACTAGGAAACTGCACAAAGCCTAAGTACACAGGCAGCACAATTCTGGAAGGCAACAGGCATTTATCTATCAGTCTTGTTCCCATCCAATTAATTCTGCTGCAATTTATCATTTTAGATTTGTCATGGAATGTGGGTGTTGTTGATAGGCGAACATTTATGGACCATGTCTAATTACGCTGGAAGTGGTGGTGTTGAGCTGCCATCTTGAGCTGAAACCTCTGGGGAAGAGAATTCCCATTTGAACAGCCCGTAAGAATTTATCATTTCTGCTCCGACAAATGTTGGAGGGTCACTGTGTCCTTTTCCAGCCCCACGTCTCCACTGGTTACAACAGGTTTGAAGTGTAACCTAGATCATTCTCTCGAAAAGTGTGAGACACAGAGTCACACACGTACAGACACATACACAACCGCACATGTCTGAATAGGAAAAAGAATAGGAAAAGATTTCCAGAATTTCATAGTAGTTGAACTAATTTCAAATGGAAAAGAGATAATGTGTCCCAACTGATACACTGTCTTATACAAGCTGCTGGTATGAGACTTCTTCCTGGAACAGTTGGATTTGGTAGCATTTCCTTTCCTTCAATTAGTGGAGCGATTCCCATGAATCCTCAACAGGAATGCTCCAAGTTTGGTAAAGATGACTCAGGGATTTTTTACTCTAGCACTTTTCTGTCAGGAGGGACAAAGTAAGAGAGAGGATGCAGTAGACTGTGGCTTACACCATAAGATCATCAGATATAGGAACATAAATTAGGCCATTCAGCCCATCGAGTCTGAACCACTATTCAATTATGGCTGACAAGTTTCTCAAAACCATTCTCCTGCATTCTCCCTGTAACCCTTGATCATTTTGATACTCAAGAAGCTAACTATCTCTATCTTAAATGTACACAATGACCTGACCTCCACTGCCTTCTGTGTAAATGAATTCCATAGATTCTCCACTCTTGGCTGAAGACGTTTCTCCTTACCTCCGTTCTTAAAGGATTTCCCTTTACTCTAAGGTTGTATCCTTCAGTCCTAGAGTCTCCCACCAATGGAAGTCTTCTCACCATCCGCTCTGTCCAGGCCATTTAGTATTCTGGATGTTTCAATGAGATCCCCCCACATCCCTCTGAACTCCATCAAGAACAGACCCAGAGTCCTGAAACGTTCACATATGTTAAGCTTTTCATTCCTGGGACCATTCCCGTGTATCTCCTGTGATTCCATTCCAAGGTCAGCACATCCCTCCTGAGATATGTGGCTCAGAACAGCGCACAATACTCTAAATATGGTCTGACAAGAGCCTTATAGAGCCTCAGAAGTACGTCCCTGCTTTTATATTCAAATCCTGTCCAAATAAATCTCATCACTGCATTTGCCTTCCTAACTACTGACTCAACCTGCAAGTTTACAGTGAGAGAATCCTGGAGTAGAACTCCCAAGTCCCTTTGCACTTCAGACATCAGAATTTTCTCGGTAGTCCATGTTTTTATTCTTCCTAAGAAAGTGCATGTTCCCACAATTTCTCACTTTGTACTCCATATGCCATTTCTATGCCCATTATCCTCACCTATCCAAATCCTTCGTGAGCCTCCCTCCCCCTTCGACGTTACCTGTCCCTACACCTATTTTTGTTTCATCTTCAAACGTAGATAGAATGCCTTCAGATCCTTCATCTGGCTTGTTAAAATATAAAGTGAAAAGATGTGGTCCCAACACTGAGCCTTCTGGAACACCACTTGTCACCGACTGTCAGCCAGAGAGGGACACTTTTATCGACAGTCTTTGCTTCCTGCCAGACAGCCAAACATCTATCCATGCTAGCACTTTCCCTCTAACACCATGGGCCCTTGCCTTACTCGGTAGACTCCTGTCGGCACATTGTCAAAGATCTTCTGGAAGTCCAGGTGGATGACATCCATTGGCTTTCCTTGGTCTAAGCTGCTCATTACGACCTCAATGTTTTCTAGCAGATTTTCCAGGCATGACCTCCCCTTGATGAAACCATGCTAACTTTGAATTTACCATCCACATCCAAGTATTCAGATATCTCATCCATCACAATGGATTCCAGGATCTTACCCACAGCTAAGTTAAGATTAATTAGTCTGTAATTTTCCGTGTTTTGCTTTACTTTTTTAAACAGAGGTATTACGTTAGCGATTTTCCAGTCCTCTGGGAATCTCCCTGATTCGAGAGATTCCTAAAAGATCACCACCAAAGCCTCCCCTGTCTCATCAGCTATCTACCTTAGATATCTGGAGTGGAGTCCATCTGGTCCAGGTGATTTAATTACCTTCAGGCCATTCAGTTTTCCCAGCACCTTTTCCTAGTTGATGCCCACCTTACTCAGGTCTGTCCACCAAGTCTTTTCAATGTTTGGGATATTACCGTGTTTTCAACCGTGATTGAAAACACCAAGTAATTTTTCAGCTCCTTAGCCATTTCCTTGTTCCACATTACTATCTCTCCTGTGTCAATATCTAGCAGTCAGATGCCCAAATTTGCCTGTAGTTTGCCCTTTATGTGTCCAAAGAAGCTCTTAGAGTCTTTCTTTAATGACTGTCTTACTTTACCCTCATATTTAACTTTCTCACTCCTTATTTCTTTTTTTTTGCTCTCTGTTAGTCTTTGCAAGTGTTACGACATGGTGGTGAACGCCTCTGTTAATTAAACCAAACACCCAGGAAAGCTCAACTCACCTCGTAATCTATTAGAATATGAGTGACAGAGAACTCCCAAATTCCACTATTTAAAGAAAATATCGCCAATTTATTTTAAACTGTAAAAGTGACCATTACGCCACAACTATTTGCAACATTAACCAACCCACCCCCCACAACTGCCCCCAAACTCTAACAATATGCTGTTTCAATAAGACACTTATGAAGATTACATCAACTTAATTTCACAACCACACAGCCACTGCCATCCTCTGTGGTGTTACTCTCCTGGCTGCTGAATTCCTTGGGTCGTCGTAATTCTGTTTACTGTGAATGTATTTCATATGAAAAAATATCTATGATAGTGAGTATTTCCTAATTTCTTGCGGAGCAAGATGGTTGATCCCCAGGCTTCTTCCATCTCGATGGCATCTGCTAATTTAGAAAATGTTCGCATTTTTATGTCCCCAGCATCAAATTGTCTCACTGGTTCAATGTTGGCAAAACAATAAATTCAATCTCGATTTGCTTTCAGTGACAGAGAGAGTGAAGGAAAGAGAGTGTTGCATGTAATAGTGAGAGTGGTGGAGCAAGAGCCTTGTTCGGGGGTAGGTGCTGTAACAGATATACAGAGAATGTGAAGGAGTAGAGAGAACAGGGAGACATTTATCCTGGCCGAGCGGGGAAGGTTATTGTTGCATGTCCTGTATTGATGGGCATTTCTTCAGATTATCTCAGCATCGGGGTGTGCCTCCCCAATGTCCTGTCCACGTCTATCACTAATAACACCACAGAGCACATCCCACAGATTCTTCAGAATCAGTTTGTATGGATCTTGCAAACAACAAGAAGGAACACACATGGGTGCCTTACATATCTAAACCAAAACTGTTGTGCAATGTTGTGCATCCAATTCGCTGGAAATTAGATATGCAAATATCGTGGGTGCTGCAGTAATACTGGATGATCTAAAATTGCATTTAAACTGCGCTAACTAAATGATTGCTAATGCTGTGAAAAATAAATTTCATGTGTATATGAGGTAGGTTGAAGAGTATGTTGTGAACCAAATTAGAGAGCAAGTTATTTCGGGCGTGGTGTTGCGTGGTCAGAAGAACGAATTACTTACCGTGCTCTGAGGCAGCTTTTGAAAATCGCGACATTAATATGTTGCATTTTACACGGCGCCTGCATACAATATAGAATGTTTGAACATTACACTCAAATATCATGGAAACCCGAAGGCTAGAGGGTCAAATGAATTCGAAAAATACAAAATGACATTTAGTGTGAGACAACATTGGCTGTTCGTGATAGAAATAGTGTAAAGTCTAAAAAATGCGTACATATCATTAAATTACAAACACCAAAGAAAGGGAAGGTGACTCATTAATGGTTTATGTAAGAAATTAATGATTGCATTAAATCTAAAGAAGCAGCTTCAGAAAAATTCCAGATATTGCGCAAACCTGAACATTCTGAGAGATTTACTTTTCTGAAAATAAGGGCAAAGAAAGTGTTAAGGAAATCAAAAAGATCATGTGTTTTATTTTCTTGCAGATCCTGCAATGGCCATAGCTATTGTAGTTAACTGAAAGGTAGTAAACATGATCCATCTATATAAACAGGGAAGAAGAGATAATGTGGAGGACTGCAGACCAATTGATTTGACATATGTCGGGAAAGAGTTGGAATTCATTATATAAGATGTGATATTGGGTAGTTAGAAGTGAACAGCAACATTGAAGAGAGTCACAATGCATTTCTGACAGAGACATCATGTCTGACAAACTTCGGAAATATTTGATGTTGTTTCTTGCAGCATAGACCACAGACAACCAGTGGAAGTAGTGTATTTGGATTTTCAGAAGTCTGGGCGGGCGGGAAAAAATTCTGGCTGTAACAGCTGCTCCTTTTTTGAGGTATTTTAGGTGTTGGAGGTGATTTCCTCGAATTCCAGAAGCAGCAATTACTGTTTTGTATGCTGTTGCATTGTTTTGGAACTTTGGGAAAAATAACAGTCAAAGCAACAGCAGTTTTAAGAGGGGAAAGAACAGGCAAAGGAAGCACATGGTGAGGGGAAGAAACTGACAGGACAGCGTACCTGCACAGTTACTGCCTTTGCTGTTTGAATTCATGTATCGCTGGATATCGGAGTGCCTCTAGGAAAATTAACAAACAGTGAAATTTACAACTGGTTTGAGAAACTGTTTGGGCAACGTTCCCAGACAGATAGTGAATTGTTTTAACTGTGCCCTACAGAAAGTGTGCAGAAGTGAGTAGAGTGGGTTTTTCCTTAATTATATGTTTTTTTGAGATATGTCTCTTGATAAATCTTAAAATATAAGCCATAAATATTAATTTAATCTTGGGCAGTGTTTTGTAGAGGAATAAGACCACAGACAACCAGTGGAAGTAGTGTATTTGGATTTTTCTGGGTCTGTAGATTGTGAAGGAGCACAAATGGCCTTAGTAGAATCATATATGCTTCTTCTCAGATGTGGGCGTTTAAGGAGGATTTAAGGGTTATATCTGCAATAAATGCTTCTGGTTGCCAATCCTATCAGATCGAATGGATCGGTTGGAGAGACAGTTTAAGACAATGAAGAATTGGTAACAGCAACAGTATGTGATGGATGGCAGTTATAGGAAGGGGGGCAAGTCTCAGATACAGTTACATAGATGGGTTAACTCCAAGAAAGGCAAGAGAGTTAAACAGCTAGTGCAGGAGTCTTCTGGACCTGTCCCCATTTCAAACAAATATGCTGGTTTGGAAAATGTAGCGGATGATGGATTCACAGGGGAACGGAGCACGAGCAGGCAAGTTTCTGGTATGGAGACTGGCTCGAATGGAACAAGGGATACGTCGGATTCCACGAGGTCAATTGTGGTAGGTGACTCGCTAGTCTGAGGTACAGACAACGGTTTTGTGGCCAGCAGAGAAAAAAACAGAATGGAGTACTGCTTCCCTGGTGCCAGGATCAAGGATGTCTCAGAAAAGGTGCAGAATGTTCTCACGGGGGAGAGGGGTCCTCAAGAGATCATTGTCCAAACTGGAACCAACGACATAGGAAGGAAAAAGTTTGAGATTATGGATGGAGATTGCAGGGTGTTAGGCAGAAATTTAAAAAGGAGGTTCACGTGAGTAGTATTATCTGGATTACTCCCGGTGCTACGAGCTAGTGAGGGCAGGAATGGAGGGATAGAGCAGATGAATGCATGGCTATGGAGCTGGTGCATGGGAGAAGTATTGACATCGGGCCCATATCTCTCCCAGAGATGGCTCACAAAATTCTTTTCTCTCACTGTCCTCAACATTCAATACCAACACTTCCAGGAAAATTAAAACATTAACTTTCCAAAGACAGAGTATGAGAACATAAAAACAGGAGTAGTAATTTGGATGCTATCATGGCTAACCTACTGTTGGCATTAACTCTTCTTTAATGCGCAATTCTTCACGCCCCTCAGCGCTCTGACAGGTCAAAAATCCATCTCCCTCCTCTTTAAATACTTGGAGAAATATCTCTCATCTAGCTTTCTAGACCTGAGAATTCCTGACATTCACTACCCACTATGAGAAGAGAATACTCTCCACACAGACACCATCGGTTATTAACATTATCAAAAGTGTTTAACTGACCTGCTTAGGTAGGAGGGATTGAACCTGATATCAAGGTAGGATTTGACTGAAGATGTTATCCACAGAGGCACTTAAATATCTAGAATCAAGCATCCCGATTAAAAATAAAAATACAAGCCATGGAATTTATCACCTTCTCAGTGTCTGTGTAGAACATAACGAGTGATTGTCCATCACCATCAAGTTTCAATGCAATGACGTCTTATTGTCTGACAGTGCTACAGATTGACCTTCACTCACTCTTCTTTTAACATCAGCCCAGGGATTAGTCTCGTGAAATTCCTTTACACAGCCTCTATTGCAATGAGATAATTCCTTTTAAAGGAGAAAACTCTGTCCATAATACCCCAAATATTGCCTCAACTACACTCTCAGTGATGATCACAATAATTCCTTTCCCTCACTTATTGATCTCTGTATCTTTATTATGACATAAAAGCCCATTCCTTCTCTATGCACTGCCACTGTTGTGGAATTTAAAAGTTCCTTGCATCTGCATGTCAGCATCAGTAAAGCCAGCACCAGAGGTGCCCATGGAACTGAACATCACTCTTGGGGAGAGACTCAGTCAGAAAGACTGCACTTGAAATAGGGAATGGTCACCTACCTGAATGGAAATGAAGTGTCAGAATAAGGAAAACAGGTAGAGGAAGGGAGCTAACTTTCCTTTGTTCTTCTCTCACGGGATGTGTGCAGCCATGGTCAAGTCAGCATGTTATGCTGAGCTTGAACTGAGTGACTGGTTCAGCTGTTCCACAAGAGTAAAACACATTGCTGTGGATTTGCCCAGACATGACTGGGAAGAATAACGCATTGACTTCTCTGAAGGACATGAAGCAAGCAGATCGGCCTTTTATCACAAATGATGATAGTTTCAGTTCAATTACATTAATTTCGTTCCTGAGATATCAACAGATTATTATTCTGTGCCTCTAGATTATGTGGCAATGACTTAAGCAGCATGCAGTGTCTGCCTGTCTCACAGAATCTGTGCAGTAAACAAGTTCAACATATTCAAGAGCAATTATTCTGTAATTGACATTTGGTTACAAGGGACTTGATAAATTGTATCCAGATTTAACAAAGGCACAATTGATGGTTTATTCAGAAGATTCACTGAGGCAGAGGAGGAGATGGGGATATCATGATGGAGGTATTGGACATGATTAGTGAGTGAGGAGGATATAGAAATGTAGATCTGTGCAGGGCTAGAAGGATTATGGAGTTTGAGAACAGTCTGGTTCTCCTCACAAATTGGTGAGTAATGAGTAATTTGCTCGATACAATTTGTGAAGAATGGAATATTTCATTGGAATTAAAAATGTTGATATCCACCTTTCTAAATTTTAAATAATGTGTGCAGCAATTCAGTCCAACCTGGCTTAATGAACAGATAAAATGAATTACCAGGAACACCAACTATAGCGAGAATGGGATAGTAACCAAGTTGAATAACCATCAGTACATCATAGATCCGCAAAACTAATGAGATCCAAGACCGAGAAAGACAGTAAAGACCCTCGGATAAAATCCTGTCCATTGTTAGAACATTCCAGTCTAATGTTCTCAGATTCAGATCCATTGTTGGAACATTCCAGTCTAATATTCTCAGATTCTGATCTCTCCTTCCACTCTCTCTAGATCTGCTGATGCCTGTTAGTGCTGTCGGTGACCATCTCGCTGATACTATGGGATAATACATTGAACCGAGTCCTCATTAATAGAAGAGAAAAGCCCTCCAGTGACAAACTTGGGATGCACGGAGACTGACATCAATCACAGTCGCTGAACAAACATCTCCCGTTAACCCATTTCCATTCAACACTTTTTATTAAAATTCAATATTATGATTAAAATTTACAGATTCTGGATGGGATATGTGGGGGTGACTGAGGGAACAAATGTTGGGTCTGGCAGATCAATCATGTGGAAGCATTCAATCTGCCTTGGATATGGGAGCAACGCCAGAGGTTTATCAGAATGTAAGCATGCTTCTCCGTTTATAAATTGAAACATACATTCAAAGTTTGTGCGAAAATTTATAGCTCGGGTGCTCGTTGTTGAGGTTCTGTTCGCCGAGCTGGAAGTTTTTGTTGCAAACATTTCGTCCCCTGGCTAGGCGACATCATCAGTGCTTGGGAGCCTCCTGCGAAGCGCTTCTTTGATGTTTCCTCCGGTGTTTATAGTGGTCTGTCCCTGCCGCTTCCGGTTGTCAGTTTCAGCTGTCCGCTGTAGTGGTTGGTATATTGGGTCCAGGTCGATGTGTTTGTTGATGGAGTTTGTGGATGAATGCCATGCCTCTAGGAATTCCCTGGCTGTTCTCTGTCTGGCTTGCCCGATGATAGTAGTGTTGTCCCAATCGAATTCATGTCGCTTGTTGTCTGTGTGTGTGTCTAAGGATAGCTGGTCGTGTCGTTTCGTGGCTAGTTGATGTTCATGTATGCGGATTGTTAGCTGTCTTCCTGTTTGTCCTATATAGTGTTTAGTGCAGTCCTTGCATGGTATTTTGTACACTACATTCGTCTTGCTCATGTTGGGTATCGGGTCCTTCGTTCTGGTGAGTTGTTGTCTGAGCGTGGCTGTTGGTTTGTGTGCCGTTATGAGTCCTAGGGGTCGCAGTAGTCTGGCTGTCAGTTCCGAGATGCTCCTGATGTATGGTAGTGTGGCTAGTCCTTTTGGTTGTGGTATGTCCTCGTTCCGTGGTCTTTCTCTTAGGCATCTGCTGATGAAGTTGCGCGGGTATCCGTTTTTTGGCGAATACCTTGTATAGGTGTTCCTCTTCTTCTTTTTGCAGTCCTGGTGTACTGCAGTGTGTTGTGGCCCTTTTGAATAGTGTCCTGATGCAGCTTCGTTTGTGTGTGTTGGGGTGGTTACTTTCATAGTTTAGGACTTGGTGTGTGTGTGTGGCTTTCCTGTATACTCTTGTAGTGAATTCTCCGTCTGGTGTTCTCTGTACCATCACGTCTAGGAATGGGAGTTAGCTATCCTTTTCTTCTTCTCTCGTGAATCGGATTCCTGTGAGTGTGACGTTGATGATCCGGTGTGTTTTTTCTATTTCCGTGTTTTTAATGATTACAAACGTGTAATCGACATATCTGACCCAGAGTTTGGGTTGAATTTGTGGTAGGACTGTATGTTCTAACCTTTGCATAACTGCCTCTGCTATGAGTCCCGAGATTGGTGATCCCATGGGTGTTCCGTTGATTTGTTCGTAAATCTGTTTGTTGAATGTGAAGTATGTTGTGAGGCACAAGTCCAGTAGTTTAAGTATGCCGTCTTTGTTGATAGGTTCAGCGTCCTGTTTTCTGTTCTGTATGTCCAGTAGGTTGGCTATTGTTTCTCTGGCTAGGGTTTTGTCAATCGAAGTGAACAGTGCCGTCACGTCGAATGATATCATGGTTTCTTCTTTGTCTATGTGTATATTTCTGATGATGTCCAAGAATTCCTGTGTTGATTGTATAGAGTGTTTGGATCCGCTGACCAGGTGTTTTAGTTTCTGTTGTAGTTCTTTGGCCAGTTTGTAGGATGGTGTCCCTGGTAGTGATACTATGGGTCTGAGTGGGACCCATCTACTGTATCTACTGATCAGGCATTACAATACCAGGAAGACATTGAGAGAACTTTTATCGTCCATGATCTGAGAAGATAATATTCTAAGACTAAGACTACGTATAACAGACAACAACATGGTTATGTTAAAAGAGAATTGTAGCTGAGAGATAATGGGGACTGCAGATGTTGGATAATTCAGTGTCAGTAAAGCATGGAGGTGGAAATGCACAGTAAACCAGGCAACATCGAAGGAGCAAGACAGTCGACATTCCAGGCAGGACTTTTCTTCAGGACTGGGGAGGGAGAAGGGGCTAAGAGAAAATGGGTGATGGGGTGATGCTGGGGAAAGATAAGTGATAGGTGAATGAAGATAGGAGGTGATAGTGATAGATCGGTGGGGAGTGTGGAGCAGATGGTGGGAAGGAAGATGGACATTACGTCTCCTCTAGAGGGCAGATTTGAGGCCGGGGATTGGATCTGGGATCTGGGTTGGCCAGAGGAGATTTGTAAACCAGTGAATCCACTGCTCATGCCGTGTGTTTGTTGGCTTCTGGGCAGAAGATGAGGTGTTACTGGTAACATCCTGGTAAATCTCTTCTCAACCATCTCCAGATTAATAATCTCCTTCCTATAACAGAACTGCACACAGTACTGCAGAGGAGGCATAACATCTCAGCATGACTTCTCAACTTCTAACCTCACAGGTATGAGCAATGAAGTAAACTTAAACACCCTAAGCAACCAACTTCAAAGAATTATACCTGCGCCCCTGGGTCCCTATTTTCTATATAACTTCCAAAGCCCAGCTTTCTTTGTATAAGCCCTCCCCTTGTTTGTTTTACCAAAATGCAACAAGACCATAAGACAGAGGAGCGGAAATAAGGCCATTAGGCCCATCGAGTCCACTCCGCCATTCAATCATGGCTGATGGGCATTTCAACTCCACTTACCCGCATTCTCCCCGTAGCCCTTAATTCCTTGTGACATCAAGAATTTATCAATTTCAGCCTTGAAGACATTTAGCGTCCCAGCCTCCACTGCATCTGTGGCAATGAATTCCACAGGCCCACTGCTCTCTGGCTGAAGAAATATCTCCACATTTCTGTTCTGAATTTACCCCCTCTAATTCTAAGGCTGTGTCCATGGGTCCTAGTCTCCTCGCCTAATGGAAACAATTTCCTAACGTCCACCCTCTCCAAGCATGTATTATCTTGTAAGTTGCTATTAGATCTCCCCTTAATCTTCTAAACTCCAATGAATACAATCCCAGGATCCTCAGCCATTCCTCATATGTTAGACCTACCTTTCCAGGATCAGCAATGTGAATCTCTACTGGACACGCTCCAGTGCCAGTATGTCCTTCCTGAGGTGTGGTGACCAAAACTGGATACAGTACTCCAAATGGGGCCTAACCAGAGCTTTATAAAGACACAGTAGCACAACAGTGCTTTTATACTCCAACCCTCTTGAGATAATTGACAACATTGCATTCGCTTTCTTAATCAAGGACTCAACCTGCATGTTTACCTTTAGAGAATCTTCAACTACCACTCCAGATCCCTCTGTACTTTGGCTTTATGAATTTTCTCACCGTTTAGAAAGTAGTCTATGCTTGTATTCTTTTTTCCAAAGTGCAAGACCTCGCATTTGCTCACATTGAATTCCATCAGCCACTTCCTGGACCACTCTTCCAAACTGTCTAGATCCTTCTGCAGCCTCCCCACTTCCTCAGTACTACCTGCCTGTCTACCTAACTTTGTATCATCGGCAAACTTCGCTAGAATGCCCCCAGTCCCTTCATCCAGATCATTAATATATAATGTGAACAGTTGCGGCCCCAACACTGAACCCTGCGGAACACCGCTTGTCACCGGCTGCCATTCCGAAAAAGAACTTTTTATCCCAACTCTCTGCCTTCTGTCAGACAGCCAATCCTCAATCCATACCAGTAGCTCACCTCGAACACCATGGGCCCTCACCTTGCTCAGCAGCCTCCCGTGTGGCACCTTATCAAAGGCCTTTTGGAAGTCTAGGTAGACCACATCCACTGGGTTTCCCCGGTCTAACCTACTTGTCACCTCTTCAAAGAACTCCAACAGGTTTGTCAGGCACGACCTCCCCTTACTAAATCCATGTTGACTTGTTCTAATCCGACCTTGCTCTTCCAAGAATTTAGAAACCTCATCCTTAATGATGGATTCAAGAATTTTACCAACAACTGAGGTTAGGCTAATTGGCCTATAATTTTCTATCTTTTGCCTTGTTCCTTTCTTGAGCAAGGGATCAACAACATCGATCTTCCAATCATCCAGGACTTTCCCTGACTCTAGTGAATTTTGAAAGATCACAACCAACGCCTCGACTATTTCCACAGCCACCTCCCTCAGAACTCTAGGATGGAACCCATCAGGGCCAGGGGATTTATCAATTTTAAGACCTTTTAGCTTTTCTAGCACTTTCTCTTTTGTAATGGCAACCATACTCAATTCAGCCCCCTGACTCCCTTTAATTGTTGGGATATTACTCATGTCTTCCGCTGTGAAGACTGATGCAAAGTACTTGTTAGGTTCTCCTGCTATTTCCTTATCTCCCATCACGAGGCTTCCAGCATCAGTTTGAAGTGGCCCAATGTCTACTCTTGCCTGTCGTTTGTTTCTTATGTATTGAAAGAAACTTTTACTATCATTTCTAATACTACTGGCTAGCCTACCTTCATATTTGATCCTCTCCTTCCTTATTTTTCTCTTTGTTATCCTTTGTTTGTTTTTGCAGCCTTCCCAATCTTCTGATTTCCCAGTGCTCTTGGCCACTTTATAGGCTCTCTCTTTTTCTTTCATAGATTTCCTGACTTCCTTTGTCAGTCATGGCTGTCTAATCCCTCCCCAGATAATCTTTCTCTTCTTGGGGATGAACCTCTGTATAGTGTCCTCAATTTTACCCACAAACCCCTGCCATATATCCTTGGTGGTGGGGTGTGTTTGGAGGTGGTGGAAATGAGGAAGGATGATACAATGTATCTGGAGGTTGATGGAGTGGTAGGTGAGGACCAATGGGGTTCTGTCCTGGTGGCGATTGGAGGTGCGGGGTTTAAAGGCGGAGGAGTGGGAAGTGGAGGAGATGCGGTGGAGAGTATTGTCAACCACGTCTGAGGGGAAATTCCAGTCTTTGAAGAAGGAGGCCATCTGGGTTGTTCTGTATTGGAATTGGTCCTCCTGGGAGCAGATGCGGCAAAGGCAAAGGAATTGGGAATATGGGATGGCGTTTTTACATGGGACAGGGTGGGAGGAGTTGTAATCTAGGTAGCTGTGGGAGTCAGTCGGTTTATAGTAAACGTCCGTGTTGTGTCGGTCGTCCGAGATAGAAATGGAGAGGTCTCGGAAAGGGGAGGGAGGGGTCTGAGACAGTCCTGGTAAATTTGAGGTCGGAGTGGAAGGTGTTAGTAAAGTGGATGAACTGTTCAACCTCCTTGTGGGAGCACGAGGCAGCGCCGATACAGTCTGGAAATGTGTTGCTGGAAAAGCGCAGCAGGTCAGACAGCATCCAGGCAACAGGAGAATCGACGTTTCGGGCATAAACCCTTCTTCAGGAATGGGGAAAGTTTATACAGCAGGCTAAGATAAAAGGTAAGGAGGAGGGACTTGGGGGAGGGGCGTCGGAAATGTGATAGGTGGAAAGAGGTCAAGGTGAGGGTGATAGGTCAGACTGGGGTGGGGGCGGAGAGGTCGGGAAGAAGATCTCAGGAATTTGATGGATTTGACTGAGACAGGGTGGGGGGAGGGGAAATGAGGAAACTGGTGAAATCCGAGTTCATCCCTTGTGGTTGGAGGGTTCCTAGCCGGAAGATGAGACGTTCTTTCTCCAACCGTCGTTTTGTTGTGTTCTGATGATGGAGGAGTCCAAAGACCTGCATATCCTTGGAGGAGTGGGAGGGGGAATTGAAATGTTGAGCTACAGGGTGGTTGGGTTGGTTGGTCCGGGTGTCCCAGAGGTGTTCTCTGAAACACTCCGCAAGTAGCCAGCCTGTCTCCGCAATATAGAGGAGGCCACATCGGGTGCAGAGGATGCAATAGATGATATGTGTGGAGGTGCAGGTGAATCTGTGGCGGATATGGAAGTTTCCTTTGGGGCCTTGGAGGGAGGTGAGGGGGGAGGTGTGGGCGCACGTCTTGCACCTCCTGCGGTTGCAGGGGAAGGTGCCAGGAGTGGAGGTTGGGTATCAGAGGAAAAGGTGTGTGGTGGTGCCAGAAGATGGACTGTGCCACATATCCAACGAAGAGGCAGGCATAGCTGGGGCCCATGCGGGTGCCCATGGCTACTCATTTGGTTTGGAGGAAGTGGGAGGCTTGGAAAGGGAAGTTGTTCAGTCAGTCGAAGGAGGGTGTCAGTGGAAGGATACTGGCTGTTTCGGCGGGAAAGGAAGAAGCGGAGGGCTTTGAGGCCTTCGTGATAGGGGATGGATGTGTATAGGGACTGGAAGTGGTGTTGGACATGAGCACGTGAAGCTAGTCTGTGGCACCAGTGACATGATTGGTAAAGGCCCGGTTATAGAGTCATAGAGTTATAGAGATGTACAGCATGGAAACAGACTCTTCAGTCCAACCCGTCCATGCCGACCAGATATCCCAACCCAATCTAGTCCCACCTGCCAGCATCCGGCCCATATCCCTCCAAACCCTTCCTATTCATATACCCATCCAAATGCCTTTGAAATGTTACAAATGTACTAGCCTCCACCACTTCCTCTGGCAGCTCATTCAATACATGCACCACCTTCTGTATGAAAACGTAGCCCCTTAGGTCTCTTTTATATCTTTCCTTTTTATTATATAGATATTTTTATTAGAAATTTAACATTTTTACAAGTTTACAAAAATAAACAAAACTCTCAGATATAAACATTGATATACAATTAGCTCAAATATACAATAGCCAAAATTTAACAAAAAAAACAACAAAAAAAACCGAAAAAACAGAAAAAAAAACAAACTAAACTCAACTATCTACTATCTACTAATCTAACCGACAACTAACCAGAGTGTATATTTAAGTCTCTCATATGCTCGGAATGTGTTAGCATCAGATATAATAAAACCCGTATTCGTGCGGGATTCCTCCCCCGAGGGGCCCCCGACTAGCCAGGTTTGTAATCTCAATTAAATAAAAGCCCTTGTTCGGATAGCCGAAATATCAGTATTTATGTAATTCAAAAAGTGCTGCCATATTTTATAAAATAATTCGGTCTTTTGGTGCACCATATTTGTAAGGAAGTCAAGGGGAATACATTCCATAATTAGTCTGTGCAAATTTGAAAGTCCAGGAGGGCCCTCAGCTGCTCAGTTCACCAAAATATTTTTCCTTGCACAGAAAGAAAGAATAGAAAATAGTCTCTTCCCGTACGTGTCCATGGAGGGAAAGTTCGAATAGCCCAAGAGGAGAGATACAGGGTCCACTTTAACTTCTGTTCCTAAAATTTCTGTCAGGGTACTTGCTACTTTAGTCCAATATCTACGGATCTTATGACAGGTCCATACGCAGTGTACAAGAGTGCCCACCTCCTTATTCCGGTCTTAAATGGAATATCCCTTATCCTGTCATTATTTGCCTTAAATATAGAGTAGACAGCTCGAGAAACATCCTATTTATTTCCACCTCATCACATATATCATAGATGTTTGAATTATTGCGATGCCTCATGAGCCTTCCAAACTGAAAACCATCCATTTATTCCTACTCATTGTTTCCTGTCAACACTCCCATTTTAACACCATGTTCATATATTACCCCCGATCCCATGTGCTTTTACTTTGCACACTAGGCTTGGGACTCTTTAAAATTCTTGCTGAAAATCCAAGTTCTTGCTGAAAATCCAATCCAAAATCTATTGTTTTTTTCTGTAATTAATCTACCAGTCAGTTTCTCAAACATGTTTCCCATTTCATCAATGTGTGTTGATTTTTTCCTATGCCCATTATTTTCAACTCCAATAATTACTCCAAATTAGTTTATTTACTAATTTAATTCTACATAATTTTCTCATCACACTCAGGTTTTCTCCTATTGCTGGGAAGGCTTTGTTTATGTATTTTACTGTGAAGGCACAAGTGATGTAGTTGTGTCATGTTTCTCTGTTCTCCATTCTCCATTCTCTGGTTTCAGACTGTAAGGAAGCTGACACTTTGGCTAAAAAGAACAGTTGTGGTCTATTCACCCTGTCCATTCCCCTTGTAATCTTAAAGCTGAATTACTTAACCACTCAACTTCCTCTGCTCCAAAATAAATAACTCGACCTTACCCAGCCTCTCTCCACAGCTCATATGTTCCATCACAGGGAACATCCTGGTGAATCTCTTCTGCACCTCATCCAGTACAATCACATCCTTCCTGTAATGTGGCTCCCAGAACTGCACACAATATTTCATTTGGCCTTGCCAAAGTGCTATATAAAACTCGTATAATCTTTGGGTCAATGAATAAAGGCTGTACAGTCATGCTGAACTAATCAATTATCATATCCAGTCATATTCAGGGATGTGTGGAGAAGCACACTCTGAGCCTCCTCATGTGATGCCATTCATTGAATCCTCCCCTGTCTGTTTCCTTCTTCCAAAGTGTATCACTTCATATTTATCAGGGTTACATTCCATCTGCCATTGATCTGACCATCTGACCATTCCAGCTGTATCTTCCTGTAACATAAGACCTTCCTCCTCACTGCCAACCACCTGGCCAATCTATGAGTCAAACTCAAACTTACTTATCACACTCCCTCTACCCATTTCACATTCACTTCACTTATGAATAACACAAACAATAAGGGACACAGCATTGATCTCTGTGATACACCCGGGAAATTAGTCTCCAGTCACACAAACACCCTTCTACCATGAAGTTGAGTTGGGATGCAATTTGGCAAGTTACTAATATGCCCTACATGTTCCCTGGTTGTTCTGTTCCACTTGATATACGTGAAGAATATCTGGGGATTCTCCTTAATCTTGCCCTGCCAACAGGCTTCCATGCCCCGTGTTAGTCAGTCCCCTCCGAGGGAAGAATTTCCTCCTTATTACGGTCTTAAATGGAATATCCCTTATCCTGTCATTAGTTGCCTTAAATATAGAGCAGACAGCTAGAAAAACATCCTATTTATTTCCACCTCATCACATGTATCATAGATTTTTGAAATTTCACTGCGATCACCTCTCATGCTTTGAAACTGAAAAGGTCGCAAGACAAATCTCCCCATCAGAAAATCTTGTCATCTCAGGAGTTAATCTGGAGAATGTCCATTGCATGACCTCTGTGATCAGTGTAATCTTTCTTTGATTAGGTCGCCAACACTGCACTCAGTACCTCAGGTACACTCTCACCAACACTCTATGCAACTGCTTCATGATGTCAGACACATTCACTCCGTCACAATCACACTGATCCCTCACACTCACGCCATCACCGTCACCCTGAACCACTCATACTCACTCTATCACCTTCAGCCTGAACCCCACACATTCGCACCATCACCCTCACACTGACACCCTCACACTCACTCCATCACCATCACACTGACCGACACACATTCTCTCCATCATCGTCACACTGACCCCTTCACATTCACTCCAACACTGTCACCCTGACCCCTCACACTCACTCCTTCAACGTCATCCTTTCCCCCTCACACTACTCCATCATCCTCACACTGACCCACTCACACTCACTCCTTCATCCTCACACTGATCGACACATATTCACTTGGTCACACTCACCCCCTCACACTCACTCCATCACGTTCACATTGACCCCCTCACACTCACTCTATCACTGTAATACTGACCCCCTCACACACACTCCAACACTGTCACCCTGACCCCCTCACATTCACACCATCACCATCACACTGACGCACTCACACTCACTCCATCACATGTGTATTGACTCTATCACACTCATTCTTTCACCGTCACCCTGACCTCCTCACGCTCACTCCATCACACTCACACTGACCTTCACACACACATTCCATCACCATTTTACTGACCCCCTCACACTGACTCCACCACTATCACACTGACACTCTCACACTCACTCCATCACCGTCACCCTGTACCCCTCACACTCCCTCCATCACCTTCACTCTGATGATCTCACACTCACTCCACCACCGTCACCCTGACAAATTCACACTCACTCCATTACTTTCACCCTGACCTCCACACACTCACTCCATCACCATCACACTGACCCACTCACACTCACTCCTTCACCGCCACACTGACCCACTCACACTCATTCCTTCAGCGTCACCCTGACACCCACACACTCCCTCCCTCACCTTCACCCTGACAACCTCACACTCGCTAAATCACTGTCATCCTGAACACATCTCCTCACACTCACTCCAGCACCCTCTCCATGACGCCCTCACACTCACTCCCTCACAGTCACACTGATCCGCTGACATTCCCTCCATCACTAATGCCCTCACACTCACTCCACCACCTTCACCCTGACGCTCTCACATACACTCCATCACTGTTACCCTGACCCCTCACACTCACTCTATCACCATCATCCTGAACCACCTCACACTCACTCCGTTCCCTCACACTGACCCACTCACACTCACTCCATCACCGTCACACTGACCCCCTCACACTCACTCCATCACCGTCACCCTGAACCCCTCACACTCACTCCATCACCTTCAACCTGATGCTCTCACACTCACTCCATCACTGTCAATCTGACCTCTCACACTCACTTCATCACTGTCATCCTGACCCCCTCGCACTCAAACCATCAACCTCACACTGACCCACTCACACTCACTCCATCACCCTCACACTGGCCGACACACATTCCCTCCATCACCGTCACACTGACCCCATCACATTGAAACCATCACCACACAATGACCCCCTCACACTCACTCCATCACTGTCACCCTGACCACTCACACTCACTCTATCACCGTCATCCTTTCCCCCTCACACTATTCCATCATCCTCACATTGAGCCACTCACACTCACTCCATCACAGTCACACTGACCCCCTCACACTCACACATCATGATCACACTGACCCCGTCACACTCACTCCATCACTATCACACTGACCCTCTCACACTCCTCCATCACCGTCTACCTGAACCCCTCACACTCACTCCATCACCGTCACACTTAGCCCCTCACACTCACTCCAATCAATGTCATCCTTTCCCCCTCACACTACTCCATCATCCTCACACTGACCCACTCACACTCACTCAATCACCCTCACACTAATCGACACATATTCACTCCATCTTGGTCACACTCACCCCCTCACACTCACTCCATCACGTTCACATTGACCCCCTCACACTCACTCTATCATTGTAATACTGACCCCCTCACACTCACTCCATCACCGTCACCCTGACCCCCTCACATTCACACCATCACCATCACACTGACGCACTCACACTCACTCCATCACATGTATATTGACTCTATCACACTCATTCCATCACCGTCACCCTGACCCCCTCACGCTCACTCCATCACACTCACACTGACCCTCACCCACACATTCCATCACCATTTCACTGACCCCCTCACACTGCTTACATCACTATCACACTGACTCTCCTCACACTCAATCCATCACCTTCACTCTGATGATCTCACACTCCCTCCATCACCGTCAACCTGACGCTCTCACACTCTCTCCATCACCATTATCCTGAACCCCCTGACACACACTCCTACACCCTCACACTGACCCACTCACACTCACTCCATCACCCTCAGACTGACCCAGACACATTCACTCCGTCACAATCACTCTGATCCCTCACACTCACGCCATCACCGTCACCCTGAACCACTCATACTCACTCTATCACCTTCAGCCTGAACCCCACACATTCGCACCATCACCCTCACACTGACACCCTCACACTCACTCCATCACCATCACACTGACCGACACACATTCTCTCCATCATCGTCACACTGACCCCTTCACATTCACTCCAACACTGTCACCCTGACCCCTCACACTCACTCCTTCAACGTCATCCTTTCCCCCTCACACTACTCCATCATCCTCACACTGACCCACTCACACTCACTCCTTCATCCTCACACTGATCGACACATATTCACTTGGTCACACTCACCCCCTCACACTCACTCCATCACGTTCACATTGACCCCCTCACACTCACTCTATCACTGTAATACTGACCCTCTCACACACACTCCAACACTGTCACCCTGACCCCCTCACATTCACACCATCACCATCACACTGACGCACTCACACTCACTCAATCAATGACTGTGTGCATGCAGTTTGTTTCAATGAAGGAAAGCGTGAAGCTCGAATTTGAATAAATGAGAGAAGCTCTAGTCATTGAATTAACACGTGCAGTCTGTTTCATTGAATTAATCTTTGCAGATTGTTTCACAGAATGAATGGGAAATGCAATAAGCATTGGATTAGCTCTTGCACTCTGTTTCATTGAACGAAGGCATGCAGTTTGTTTCATTGTGTGAATTAATGCAGTTGGACGCACTAAGAAATGGGTTACGTTTGATTCAGAGAATCAACAATTAACATCTGATTCATTGAATTAATGATTGAAGTTTAATTCAATGATTGAATGAATGCTGTTTGTTTCATTGAAATAAAGCGTTAAGCCCGAGACATTGACTGAATGAGAGAGGCTCAACTCATTCAATTACCACGTGCACTCTGTTTCATTGAATGAACGATTGCAGCTTGTTTGACAGTACGAATGAATGCAGTTGGATTCACTAAAGAAATGAGTTAAGTTTGTTTCATTGAATCAATGAATAACGTTTGATTAATTGAAATAATGATTGAAGTTTGATTCAATGATTGAATGAATGCAGTTTGTTTCATTGATTGAAAGCGTTAAGCTCGAGACATTGACTTTATGAGAGAAGGTCAAATCATTGAATGAATGCATGCAGTTTGTTTGACTGTATGAATGAATGCAGTTGCATTCGCTAAACAATTGAGTTAAGTTTGTATCAAAGATTCAGCGATTAACGTCTGTTTCACTGAATCAATGATGGAAGTTTGACCCAATGTGTGAATGCAGTTTGTTTCATTGAATGAAAGCTCGAGACATTGACTGAATGATAAAAGCTCTACACATTAATGCAGGTGGACGCACTAAGAAATGGGTTACGTTTGATTCAGAGATTCAATGATTAACATCTAATCAATGCTTGAAGTTTGATTCAATGATTGAATGAATGCAGTTTGTTTGATTGAAAGCGTTAATATCGACACATTGACTGAATGAGAGAGGCTCAACTCATTGAATTACAACGCGCACTTTGTTTCTTTGAATGAATGCATGCAGTATGAATGATTGCAGTTGGATTCACTAAAGAAATGAGTTAAGTTTGTTTCATTGAATCAATGAATAACGTTTGAGTAATTGAAATAATGATTGAAGTTTGATTCAATGATTGAATGAATGCAGTTTGTTTCATTGATTGAAAGCGTTAAGCTCGAGACATTGACTTTATGAGAGAAGGTCAAATCATTGAAATACCACGTTACAAAGTTGTTTTTTTTTTGATTGTATGAATGAATGCAGTTGGATTCGCTAAACAATTGAGTAAAGTTTGTATCAAAGATTCAGCGATTAACGTCTGATTCACTGAATCAATGATGGAAGTTTGACCCAATGTGTGAATGCAGTTTGTTTCATTGAATGAAAGCTCGAGACATTGACTGAATGATAAAAGCTCTACACATTAATGCAGTTGGACGCACTAAGAAACGGGTTACGTTTGATTCAGAGATTCAATGATTAACATCTAATCAATGCTTGAAGTTTGATTCAATGATTGAATGAATGCAGTTTGTTTCATTGATTGAAAGCGTTAAGCTTCTGTCATTGACTGAATGACACAAGCTCAAATCAATGAAATACTACGTACACTCGGTTTCATTCAATGAATGCATGTTTGTTACAAAGAATCAGCGATTAACATCTGATTCATTGAATTAATGATTGAAGTTTGATTCAATGATTGAATGAATGCAGTTTGTTTGATTGATTGAAAGCGTTAATATCGACACATTGACTGAATGAGAGAGGCTCAACTCATTGAATTACAACGCGCACTCTGTTTCTTTGAATGAATGCATGCAGTATGAATGATTGCAGTTGGATTTACTGAATAAATGAGTTATGTTTGTTTCATTGAATCAATGAATAATGTTTGATTTTTTGAATCAATGATTGAAGTTTGATTAAATGTTTGAATGAATGCAGTTTGTTTCATTGATTGAAAGCGTTAAGCTCGAGACATTGTATGACTGAGAGAAGGTCTACTCATTTAATAAATAGTTGCAGTAAGGTTTCATTGAATGAATGATTTAATTTTAAGTCAATGACTGAATGCATGCAGTTTGTTTCAATGAATGAGAGCGTAAAGCTCCAGATTTTGAATTAACATGTGCAGTCTGTTTCATTGAATTAATCTTTGCAGTTTGTTTCACAGAATGAATGGGAAAAGCTGTACGCATTGGATTAGCACGTGGACTCTGTTTCATTGAACGAACGCATGCCGTTTGTTACATTGCATGAATCAATGCAGTTGGATGCAGGAAAACTGCATTGTTTCAGAGAATCAACGATCAACATCTGCTTCATTGCATTAATGATTGAAGTTTAATTCAATGATTGAAGTTAATTCAATGATTGAAGTTTGACACAATGTTTGAATGAATGCAGTTTGTTTCACTGAATTAAAACTCGAGACATTGACTGAATGAGAGGAGCTCCACTCATTGAATAAACACGTGCAGTAAGGTTTCATTGAATGAATGTGTGCAGTTTGTTTCATTGCATGAACGATAGAATTTTGTTTCAATGACTGTGTGCATGCAGTTTGTTTCATGAAGGAAAGCGTGAAGCTCGAATTTGAATAAATGAGAGAAGCTCTAGTCATTGAATTAACACGTGCAGTCTGTTTCATTGAATTAATCTTTGCAGTTTGTTTCACAGAATGAATGGGAAATGCTATAAGCATTGGATTAGCACTTGCACTCTGTTTCATTGAACGAAGGCATGCAGTTTGTTTCATTGTGTGAATTAATGCAGTTGGACGCACTAAGAAACGGGTTACGTTTGATTCAGAGAATCAACAATTAACATCTGATTCATTGAATTCATGATTGAAGTTTAATTCAATGATTGAATGAATGCCGTTTGTTTCATTGAAAGAAAGCGTTAAGCCCGAGACATTGACTGAATGAGAGAGGCTCAACTCATTGAATTACCACGTGCACTCTGTTTCATTAAATGAACGAATGCAGCTTGTTTGACTGTACGAATGAATGCAGTTGGATTCACTAAAGAAATGAGTTAAGTTTGTTTCATTGAATAACGTTTGAGTAATTGAAATAATGATTGAAGTTTGATTCAATGATTGAAGGAATCCAGTTTGTTTCATTGATTGAAAGCGTTAAGCTCGAGACATTGACTTTATGAGAGAAGGTCAAATCATTGAAATACCACGTTACAAAGTGGTTTGTTTGTTTGATTGTATGAATGAAAGCAATTGGATTCGCTAAACAATTGAGTTAAGTTTGTATCAAAGATTCAGCGATTAACGTCTGATTCACTGAATCAATGATGGAAGTTTGACCCAATGTGTGAATGCAGTTTGTTTCATTGAATGAAAGCTCGAGACATTGACTGAATGATTAAAGTTCTACACATTAATGCAGTTGGACGCACTAAGAAACGGGTTACGTTTGATTCAGAGATTCAACGATTAACATCTAATCAATGCTCTAAGTTTGATTCAATGATTGAATGAATGCAGTTTGTTTCATTGATTGAAAGCGTTAAGCTTCTGTCATTGACTGAATGACACAAGCTCAAATCAATGAATTACTACGTGCACTCGGTTTCATTCAATGAATGCATGTTTGTTACAAACAATCAGCGATTAACATCTGATTCATTGAATTAATGATTGAAGTTTGATTCAATGATTGAATGAATGCAGTTTGTTTGATTGATTGAAAGCGTTAATATCGACACGTTGACTGAATGAGAGAGGCTCAACTCATTGAATTACAACGCGCACTCTGTTTCTTTGAATGAATGCATGCAGTTTGTTTGACTGTATGAAGGATTGCAGTTGGATTTACTGAATAAATGAGTTAAGTTTGTTTCATTGAATCAATGAATGATGTTTGATTTTTTGAATCAATGATTGAAGTTTGATTAAATGTTTGAATGAATGCAGTTTGTTTCACTGATTGAAAGCGTTAAGCTCGAGACATTGTATGACTGAGAGAAGGTCTACTCATTTAATAAATAGTTGCAGTAAGGTTTCATTGAATGAATGGTTTAATTTTAAGTCAATGACTGAATGCATGCAGTTTGTTTCAATGAATGAGAGCGTAAAGCTCCAGATTTTGAATTAACATGTGCAGTCTGTTTCATTTAATTAATCTTTGCAGTTTGTTTCACAGAATGAATGGGAAAAGCTGTACGCATTGGATTAGCACGTGGACTCTGTTTCATTGAACGAACGCATGCCGTTTGTTACATTGCATGAATCAATGCAGTTGGATGCAGGAAAACTGCATTGTTTCAGAGAATCAACGATCAACATCTGCTTCATTGAATTAATGATTGAAGTTTAATTCAATGATTGAAGTTTGACACAATGTTTGAATGAATTCAGTTTGTTTCACTGAATTAAAACTCAAGACATTGACTGAATGAGAGGAGCTCTACTCATTGAATAAACGCGTGCAATAAGGTTATGTTGAATGAATGTGTGCAGTTTGTTTCATTGCATGAATGATAGAATTTTGAATTCAATGACTGTGTGCATGCAGTTTGTTTCAATGAAGGAAAGTGTGAAGCTCGCATTTGAATAAATGAGAGAAGCTCTACTCATTGAATTAACACGTGCAGTCTGTTTCATTGAATTAATCTTTGCAGTTTGTTTCACAGAATGAAAGGGAAATGCAATACGCATTGGATTAGCACGCGAACTCTGTTTCGTTGAATGAACGCATGCAGTTTGTATCATTGTGTGAATTAATGCAGTTGGACGCACTAAGAAACGGGTTACGTTTGGTTCAGAGATTCAACGATTAACATCTGATTCATTGAATTCATGATTGAAGTTTATCTCAATGATTGAATGAATGCTGTTTGTTTCATTGAAAGAAAGCGTTAAGCCCGAGACATTGACTGAATGAGAGAGGCTCAACTCATTGAATTACCACGTGCACTCTGTTTCATTGAATTAACGAATGCAGCTTGTTTGACTGTACGAATGAATGCAGTTGGATTCACTAAAGAAATGAGTTAAGTTTGTTTCATTGAATCAATGAATAACGTTTGATTAATTGAATCAATGATTGAAGTTTGATTCAATGATTGAATGAATGCAGTTTGTTTCATTGATTGAAAGCGTTAAGCTCGAGACATTGACTTTATGAGAGAAGGTCAAATCATTGAAATACCACGTTACAAAGTGGTTTGTTTGTTTGACTGTGTGAATGAATGCAGTTGGATTCACACAACAATTGAGTTAAGTTTGTATCAAAGATTCAGCGATTAACGTCTGTTTCACTGAATCAATGATGGAAGTTTGACCCAATGTGTGAATGCAGTTTGTTTCATTGAATGAAAGCTCGAAACATTGACTGAATGTTAGAAGCTCTACACATTGAATAATCACTTTCAGCAAGTTTCATTGAATGAATGTTTGCAGTTTGTTACAATGAATGAAAGCGTAAAGCTTGAGATTTTGAATAAATGAGATAAGCTCTAGTCATTGAATTAACACGTGCAGTCTGTTTCATTGAATTAATCTTTGCAGTTTGTATCACAGGATAAATGGGAAATGATCTACGCATTGGATTAGCCCGTGCAACCTGTTTCATTGAACGAACGCATGCAAATTGTTTCATTGTATGAATTAATGCTGTTGAACGCACGAAAAAAATAGTTAAGTTTGTTTCAAAGAATCAATGAATAACATCTGATTCATTGAATTAATGATTGAAGTTTGATTCAATGATTGAAGGAATGCAGTTTGTTTGATTGATTGAAAACGTTAATATGGACACATTGAATGGAGAGGCTCAACTCATTGAATTACAACGCGCACTCTGTTTCTTTGAATGAATGCATGCAGTTTGTTTGACTGTATGAATGAATGCAGTTGGATTTACCAAAGAAATGAGTTAAGTTTGTTTATTGAATCAATGAATAATGTTTGATTTTTTGAATCAATAATTGAAGTTTGATTAAATGTTTGAATGAATGCAGTTTGTTTCATTGATTGAAAGCGTTAAGCTCGAGTAATTGAATGAATGAGAGAATGTCTACTCATTGAATAAACAGTTGCAGTAAGGTTTCATTGAATGAATGATTTAATTTTAAGTCAATGACTGAATGCATGCAGTTTGTTTCAATGAATGAGAGCGTAAAGCTCCAGATTTTGAATTAACATGTGCAGTCTGATTCATTGAATTAATCTTTGCAGTTTGTTTCACAGAATGAATGGGAAAAGCTGTACGCATTGCACTCTGTTTCATTGAACGATCGCATGCCGTTTGTTACATTGCATGAATCAATGCAGTTGGATGCAGGAAAACTGCATTGTTTCAGAGAATCAACGATCAACATCTGCTTCATTGAATTAATGATTGAAGTTTAATTCAATGATTGAAGTTAATTCAATGATTGAAGTTTAACACAATGTTTGAATGAATGCAGTTTGTTTCACTGAATTAAAACTCAAGACATTGACTGAATGAGAGGAGCTCTACTCATTGAATAAACGCGTGCAGTAAGGTTTCGTTGAATGAATACGTGCAGTTTATTTCATTGCATGAATGATAGAATTTTGATTCAATGACTGTGTGCATGCAGTTTGTTTCAATGAAGGAAAGCGTGAAGCTCGAATTTGAATAAGTGAGAGAAGCTCTAGTCATTGAATTAACACGTGCAGTCTGTTTCATTGAATTAATCTTTGCAGATTGTTTCTCAGAATGAATGGGAAATGCTGTAAGCATTGGATTAGCACTTGCACTCTGTTTCATTGAACGAAGGCATGCAGTTTGTTTCATTGTGTGAATTAATGCAGTTGGAAGCAGGAAGAAACGGGTTACGTTTGATTCAGAGAATCAACAATTAACATCTGATTCATTGAATTCATGATTGAAGTTTAATTCAATGATTGAATGAATGCTGTTTGTTTCATTGAAAGAAAGCGTTAAGCCCGAGACATTGACTGAATGAGAGAGGCTCAACTCATTGAATTACCACGTGCACTCTGTTTCATTGAATGAACGAATGCAGCTTGTTTGACTGTACGATAGAATGCAGTTGGATTCACTAAAGAAATGAGTTAAGTTTGTTTCATTGAATCAATGAATAACGTTTGATTAATTGAAATAATGATTGAAGTTTGATTCAACGATTGAATGAATGCAGTTTGTTTCATTGATTCAAAGTGTTAATCTCGGGATATTGACTTTATGAGAGAAGGTCAAATCATTGAAATACCACGTTACAAAGTGGTTTGTTTGTTTGATTGTATGAATGAATGGAGTTGGATTCACTAAACAATTGAGTTAAGTTTGTATCAACGATTCAGCGATTAACGTCTGATTCACTGAATCAATGATGGAAGTTTGACCCAATGTGTGAATGCAGTTTGTTTCATTGAATGAAATCTCGAGACATTGACTGAATGATAGAAGCTCTGCACATTGAATAATCACTTTCAGCAAGTTTCATTGAATGAATGTATGCAGTTTGTTACAATGAATGAAAGCGTAAAGCTTGAGATTTTGAATAAATGAGAAAAGCTCTAGTCATTGAATTAACACGTGCAGTCTGTTTCATTTAATTATTCTTTGCAGTTTGTATCACAGGATAAATGGGAAATGCTCTACGCATTGGATTAGCCAGTGCAACCTGTTTTATTGAACGAACGCATGCAAATTGTTTCATTGTATGAATTAATGCAGTTGAACGCACGAAACATGAGTTAAGTTTGTTTCAAAGAATCAATGAATAACATCTGCTTCATTGAATTAATGATTGAAGTTTGATTCAATGATTGAATGAATGCAGTTTGTTTGATTGATTGAAAAGGTGAATATCGACACATTGACTGAATGAGAGAGGCTCAACTCATTGGATTACAACGCGCACTCTGTTTCTTTGAATGAATGCATGCAGTTTGTTTGACTGTATGAAAGATTGCAGTTGGATTTACTGAATAAATGAGTTAAGTTTGTTTCATTGAATCAATGAATAATGTTTGATTTTTTGAATCAATGATTGAAGTTTGATTAAATGTTTGAATGAATGCAGTTTGTTTCATTGATTGAAAGCGTTAAGCTCGAGACATTGTATGACTGAGAGAAGGTCTACTCATTTAATAAATAGTTGCAGTAAGGTTTCATTGAATGAATGATTTAATTTTAAGTCAATGACTGAATGCATGCAGTTTGTTTCAATGAATGAGAGCGTAAAGCTCCAGGTTTTGAATTAACATGTGCAGTCTGTTTCATTGAATTAATCTTTGCAGTTTGTTTCACAGAATGAATGGGAAAAGCTGTACGCATTGGATTAGCACGTGGACTCTGTTTCATTGAACGATCGCATGCCGTTTGTTACATTGCATGAATCAATGCAGTTGGATGCACGAAAACTGCATTGTTTCAGAGAATCAACGATTAATTAATGATTGAAGTTTAATTCAATGATTGAAGTTAATTCAATGATTGAAGTTTGACACAATGTTTGAATGAATGCAGTTTGTTTCACTGAATTAAAACTCGAGACATTGACTGAATGAGAGGAGCTCTACTCATTGAATAAACGCGTGCAATAAGGTTTCGTTGAATGAATGTGTGCAGTTTGTTTCATTGCATGAATTTTGATTCAATGACTGTGTGCATGCAGTTTGTTTCAATGAAGGAAAGCGTGAAGCTTGAATTTGAATAAATGAGAGAAGCTCTAGTCATTGAATTAACACGTGCAGTCTGTTTCATTGAATTAATCTTTGCAGATTGTTTCACAGAATGACTTGAAAATGCTATAAGCATTGGATTAGCACTTGCACTTTGTTTCATTGAACGAAGGCATGCAGTTTGTTTCATTGTGTGAACTAATGCAGTTGGACGCACTAAGAAACGGGTTACGTTTGATTCAGAGTATCAACAATTCACATCTGATTCATTGAATTCATGATTGAAGTTTAATTCAATGATTGAATGAATGCTGTTTGTTTCATTGAAATAAAGCGTTAAGCCCGAGACATTGACTGAATGAGAGATGCTCAACTCATTGAATTACCACGTGCACTCTGTTTCATTGAATGAACGAATGCAACTTGTTTGACTGTACGAATTGAATGCAGTTGGATTCACTAAAGAAAAGTTTGTTTCATTGAATCAATGAATAACGTTTGATTAATTGAATCAATGATTGAAGTTTGATTCAATGATTGAATGAATGCAGTTTGTTTCATTGATTGAAAGCGTTAAGCTCGAGTCATTGACTTAATGAGAGAAGGCCAAATCATTGAAATACCACGTGCACTCGGTTTCATTGAATGAATGCATGCAGATTGTTTGACTGTATGAGTGAATGCAGTTTGATTCACTAAACAATTGAGTTAAATTTGTTTAATAGAATCAGCGATTAACATCTGATTCACTGAAAATATGATGGAAGTTTGACACAATGTGTGAATGAATGCAGTTTGTTTCATTGAATGAAAGCTCGAGACATTGACTGAATGAGAGAAGCTCTACTCATTAACGAATGTATGCTGTTTGTTTCAATGAATGAAAGTGTAATGCTCCAGGTTTTGAATTAACTTGTGCAGTCTGTTTCACAGAATGAATGGGAAATGCAATACGCTTTGGATTAGCACGTGGACTCTGCTTCATTGTACGAACGCATGCCGTTTGTTACATTGCATGAATTAATGCAGTTGGATGCACGAAAAAATGGGTTACGTTTGATTCAGAGAGTTTAATTCAATGATTGGATGAATGCTGTTTGTTTCATTGAAAGAAAGCGTTAAGCTCGAGACATTGACTGAATGAGAGAGTGGCAGTGATGGAATGGATTGAGAGGGCGTTGTCGAGTTGAAGTCTTTGGGAGGAGAAATGAGGAAACTGTTCGAATTCACATTTATCCCGTTTGTTAGGATGCCAAGCCGCAATGTGTGGTGTTCCTCTTCCAAGTGGTAATGGTTTGGCAGTGGAGGAGGTCCAATACTTGCATGTCTTTGACGGTTAGGATGGTGAGTTGAAGTGTTCAGCCACAGGACTGTGAAGTTGGTGGGTGCGGGTGACCCAGAGATGTTCTGTGAAATGATCTGCCAGAAGGTATCCTGTCTCCCTGATGCAGAGGAGACATCACTGGGCGCAACGGATGCAGTAGATGACATTGGTAGCTGTAGAGGTGAATTTCTAACTGATGTGGAATGAACCCTTCGGCCTTGGTTGGAGATGAGGCGAGTGGTGTGGGTGCTAGTTTCTCCCTTCTTTTGGTGGCAGTCAAAGGTGCCAGGAGAAGGTTTTGGGCTGCTGGGGGATAGTGTGGACCTGAAGAGGGGGTCGTGGAGGGAATGGTCTTTTCGGAGTGCTGGCAGAGATGGGTAGCGAAATATATCTCTGGTGGTGGTGTCCGTTTGGAGGTGGCATCAGTGGCAGAATATGATGCGTTTTATGCGGAGTTTGGTAGGGTGGAAGGTGAGCACCAGGAGGTTCTGTCCTTGTTGCGTTGAGAGGCGTGCGGTTCAAGGGTGGTGGTGGGTGAAGTGGATACGATGCGCTGGAGGGCATTGTCAACTACGTGGAAAGGCAATTTCTGACCGTGGAAGAAAGAGAGCAACTGGGTCTTTCTGAGGTGTAAATGGTCATCCTGAGAACAGATGTGGTGAGGCGGAGGAATTGGGAAGAAGGAATGCCGTTTTTACACGAGATAGGGTTGGAGGAAATGTAGTCTAGATACGTTTGAGAGTCGGTGGGCTTGCAGTATATATCTGTAATTAGTCAATCGCCAGAGACGATGATGGAGAGATCCAGGAAGGCTAAGGAAGTTGACAAGATGATCGGATAAATTTGAGGTCGGGGTGGATGATATTGGTAAATTTGGTGAGCTATTCAAGCTCCTCGTTGGAGCACCAAGTGGCGCCAGTACATTCATCAATGTAACGGAGGAACAGGAGGAGGATGGTGCTTGTGTAACTGCGAAAGGTGGACAGTTCCGCGTATCTGACAAACAGGCAGGCATAGCTAGGTTCTATGTGGCTGCAATTAGGAGAAAGTGAGGACTGCAGATGCTGGGGATCAGAGTTTAAAAATGTATTGCTGGAAAAGCGCAGCAGGTCAGGCAACATCAAAGGAGAAGGAGAATCGACGTTTCGGGCATACGCCCTTCTTGGGCTTATGCCCGAAACGTCGATTCTCCTTCTCCTTTGATGTTGCCTGACCTGCTGTGTTTTTCCAGCAACACATTTTTAACCTATGGCTACCCGTTTCGATGGAGGAATTGAAAAGAGAAGTTGTTGATTGTGAGGACTAGTTCAGCCAGGTGGATGAGGATGTCGGTACTGGTTGGGATTGTGTGAGATTAAGAAATGGAAGGCTTGCAGACTTCTGTCATGTGAGATGGATTTATACAAGGACTGGATGTCCATGGTGAAGATGACGCTTTGGGGGCCAGGGAAACGAAATTCTTGGAGGAGGTGAAGTACATAGGGGTGTCATGAATGTAAGTGGGCATTTCCTGTACTGGGGAGATATAATTGTGTCGAGGTAGGAAGAGATGGTTCGGATGGGACAGGCGCAGTAGGTTACTGGGGCAGTAGGTTACTGGGGCAGTCAGGTTTGTGAATCTTAGGAAGGAGGTAGAATCGCGGAGTGCACGGTTGGATGTTGTAGATGGGAAATCCCCAGAGGTGATGAGCTCGTTGATGGTCTGGACGATCATGGTTTGGTGATGGGAGGAGAGGTTGTGATCGAGGTCAGTAGGAGGAGGTGCCTGCGAGTTGGCACCTGGCTTCAGCTTTGTCCCTCTGCCCGACTCACTAGCCTAATTCCTGATGAATGTCTTATGCCTACATCGTCCATTCTCCTGCTCATCGGATGTTGCCTGATCTGCTGTGCTTTTCCAGTACAACACTCTCTACTCATTCATTATTACTGTCTCATTTCACACTACCAGCTCCGCGCTGTCTGTTTGATTCTAGAGAGCACTGTTCTCATGAACTGCGACAAAATCTGCGAATCTGAAACAAAAACAGAAATTGCAGTAAAATCACAGGTGAGCTGGCACCGTCTGTGCAGATGAATCACAATTAACGTTTCACATCCACTGGGTCCGTCTCTCCACAGATGCTGCCAGACGTCCTGAAATTTTCCAGCAATGTCTGTTTTTGTTTGATTTTCAACATCGGCAATTTTTTCGTTTTTGTTTTATTTTCTGCCAACTTGATTTGTTCACGGGACAGTGCTGTTTATCCCTTCCGCTTGGACTCCATCGGCAGAGTATTCAGCTATTTCCCTCCAATGGCAGGCAGTGTGAGGGGAGGCAAGCGTGGATGTGCTCTCAAGCTCGCTCTGATCGGCACAGCCAGTTCCATCAAGTGCTGGAAATCAGCAAGTTTGTTGGGAACTTCCTGAAAATATCATTTATCTGAGAGTTGTCTGTTGGGAAAAACAGAATGTCCTCCGGATTCTCTACCCTAGGTAAATTCATGTGAAGGCATTTTTGTGCAACCTGTTTGATGTTCAGAAGCCATCTTCACAGCAATCCTGCAGAAAGGCTTTTGTAACAGTGACATCGGTTTCTACGCTGCGATCGGGCAGCAGTTAACACCTGTCCCAGATGAAGAGAATGCGAACGAAACCCTCAGTCACTGAGAGTCATCCCCACGGCCCTGAGCTGCGGGGCTGCAGACAGTCTAACGCGGAAGGGAGGGTTAAAATAGAACATTGTTTCACCATCAGCCACTCTGTCCCAGAGACAGGAGGAGGGACAGCATCAACGTGTGGCGTCACTCACGCGAGGACAGAAGCTATTCAGCCCATCGAGTCCATGGTGACTCTCTGTACGAGGGTGAGTTGGATAGATTAGAAGACAGCATGAGGGGAGAAAGACAGGAACAGACAGAAAATGGAAGTTTTATTTAGAAATTCTCACGGACTGCAAGGCCTTTATCTAGTGCCATACCCTGTGAGCACTATGCGGATACTGGCTGTGGTTCCAGAGCGTTTATCTTCGATAATATCACAGAGCTGACTTGCTGACAGTTAAACAGAGTCCAAAAGGCCAAGTGATTTTTTTTTACAGTGAGAAGGTGGTTAAATTTAAACAGACTGGATGAACAGCAGCAGGGACTGAGAATCCTGCTCGATACTGAGATACTGCGTCAGAGAATCTCAATGAGGTGGATCACGGACAGAGGGGAAATCAGCATCTAAGCTGTCGGCCAAATAATGATTGATAAAGACTGCACACCACTTCCGTAGTTTTTAAATGCACATTTCAATTTATGTAGCTCAATATCATGAGTGTATCTTATCTCTTTGTACTTTCCATAGTTTAGTATGGGCAGAAAATCATTTTGTCCTGTATTTTGTGTTCAATAAACAGATTTTACTCCTCATTCCTCACTTTAAATGTATTCTTGAATCTGTTCTTCATATGAGTTATAAAGGGTAACATTCCAATACTGATGACTGAGGAATATTATTGTCCCTCCCTCCAGTCTGTACTGCCATATCCCACAATTCTCTCTGTTTTCTGTCTCCTCCACAATGCCATAATCACACTGTAATTGAAGTCCAGTAAATGACACTTCATCACAGTTCACTAACATCGATAACATCAATAGCACAATCCACATCTGCCTCTCTCCGAAACTGTGAATGTGAGTGGATCAGTGTGACGGTGGAGCAGTGAGTGTGAGTGAGTCAGGGTGACTGATAGAGTCAGTGGGAGGGGGTCAAGGTGACAATGATGGATTGAGTGTGAGGGTGTTAGGGTGACACCTGGATGTGTGGACTTCATGGGCGGATGTACAGGACATGGATGAGTTGCGTTTGAGGGCATCTTCAACCAGAAAGGAGGGGAGGTTCCAGTCTTTAAAGAAGGAGGACATCTGGTGTGTTCTGTGGCGGAACTGGTCCTTTGGGAGCAGATGCGATGGTGGTGGAGGAATTGGGAATACAGGATAACATTTACGCAAGAGGTAGGGTGGGAGGATGTATAATCCAGACAGCTGTGGGAACCAGTGGGTTTGTAACAAGTGTCAGTAGCACTGACCTCGAGGGAGAAATTTCCTTCCCCACCACTATCCACTTTTCACAAAGACTGTTTCCTCCACATCTTCCCCCTCACATCCTTCCAAGGCGCCAATGGAGCCTTCCACATCCATCAAATGTGAATCTGCACTTCCACACATGTCATTTATTGCATCCGTTTCTCACAATGTGGTCTCTTCTACATTGGGGCCACCGGGTATCTTCTCGCAGAGCGCTTCAAAGAACAGTTCCAGGACACCCGCAACATTCAACCCAATGCCCCGTGACCAAACGCATCAACTACCCCTCCCTACCCACTCTTCCGAGGGCATGCAGGTCCTGGGCCTCCTCCACCGCCATTACCTCATCAATGACGCCTCATCTTCCACCTCGGGACCCTTCAACCCCAGGGCATCAATGTGATATTCACCAGATTACTCCTCTCCCACCGCCCACCTTATCAGAGTTCCAGGCTTCTAGCTTGGCACCATCCTACTGACGTGTACCACCTGTCAATCTTCCTTCCCACCTATCCGCTCCACCCTCTTCTCCGACTTATCACCTTTAATCCCACCGCCATCCACCTACAGCATTCCCAGCTAAATTCTTCCGAGACCCAGCCCTCCCGTTTTTCTCTCCACCCTCGAGGCTCCCAGCTTTAGTCCTGATGAAGGGCTTTTGCCCGAAACATCTTTTTTTTTTTGCAACTCGGATGCTGCCTGACCTGCTGTGTTTCTTCAGAACCACTCTAATCTTGATTCTAATCTCCAGCATCTACAGTATGCACTTCTGTCCAATTGATTTCCCTATCCATTGATCTTCAGCGATCGTGAATGTCCACTCCATTATCTCTTTGTCCGTCTACACTACACAGTATACTCACTGTTATTGTTTCTTCTCCCCAAATTCATTAACACTCATTGATCTGGATTCAATTCCATTCAGTATTTTACTTTTTCACCTGACTAATGCATCCTTGCAGTCCTTGGCATTCTTCACCAAAGTCAACTACACGACCAATTGTTCTATCATCAGCAAACTTGCAAGTCATGGCTTCTACAACTAAGTCTAAATCATTGGTCTACATCAGAAAACAGTGGCACTCCACTGGAAACAGGCATCGAAACATTGCTGGTTGGGATTAAAAGCTTAAACAACAGCAGAATCGAACTCCTGCTGTCATTTGTAAACTTCCTGGTCTCCTGAGTGATCACTTCTCACATATGGGAGTGTTGAATGACCTCAGCGGGTAATTGAATCCCTTCCTGCAGTCACCCCATGGCCCTGACTTCTTGGCGCTGCGGGTATCCTTGTGTCTATTTAGTTTGGGTATCTGTTGAATTCGAGTCCACACAGACACGATTCCCATTTTCCCTGTTGTTCATGTATTTTTATTATTCCTTATTCTCCCATTGAATGTGGCTATCATTGGTCTGAAGACCATTTGTTGTTCATTCTTAATTCACCTTGAACGGAGTCGGAGGGCATTCATGGGGGAACAACATTGTCGTGGGTTTGGAGTCACATGTTGACAGGACTCGTTACGGTCGGCAGATTCCCCTTTCAAAGGGATATGAACGAATGAGCTTTCAATATATTAAAGTCATTGTCTCGGTTCCTGAGATTGGGTTTGTTTTCCAGATTTTATTCATCGAATTTAACTAACAGCAGCTGCCACGTTCCGGTCTCCAAAGGTTACTCGCCCAATAGATCGCCGCTGCACAAACATCTCCCTGCTGCATTTCTCCATTCAAAGAATGACATTGTCAATTCAGATTATCCCAGATGGAGAGAGAATAGGACGCGTGTCTGTGTTAGAATGAAAGCAACGTACGCTGGATTGGAGTGTTTACAAGATCAAGAGACTGATGTGGAGACGATGTGAGCAAAAACAGTTCTTACTGTCAAAGCAACAAAATATCGCTTTGTTAAGGAAAATCTCTTACAATGCCTTCAATATGTCGAACTCTCACTTAAGGCTCCAGCCGGCTTCCTCTGAAACAATTCTCAGTGCGGGTTCGTGCTGCTGCTCAATATTAATTATGTAATAAATTGAGACCAATATTCCTTCCACCCCGCCTTTGAACAGAAGCATTCACAGCCTCAGCATTTCACGCGCTTGGATATGCAGACAAAATCTTTTCCCTGGGGTCGGAGAGTCCAGAACTAGAGGGCATAAGTTTAGGTTGAAAATGGATAGATGGGGATCGAAGATGGCGGCGACCCAGCAAGACTGAGTCTATAGTGCTCCTCCCAAGACTTGAGTACAGTGGGTCACCCACCCCCTACCACGCTCACCAAATCATTTATAATAGTTGTGTAATTTAATTAGTTGTGTAATATTACATTTAAACAATTTAATCCTAAATTAAAATGACTAAAGGGAAGGGAGCCCGCAGCTCTCAGCAAGCAGGAACCCCTCCCCCACCCTCTCCAGTTGCAGCAGAGGCGTCCACAACTGCCCCGGGGGACTTACCAACAGTAACAAGCCTTGCAGAAATGATTTCCAAGCTTGACTCGAAGATCGATGCCTTTATTGCAGAATCCAGAAATCGTTGGGACTCGCTCTCGGCCGCGCTGCAGAAGCACGACCGAGAGATTCAAGAAATTGAACGCCGAGTCGGAGGGGCGGAGCTAAGGGCCGCAACCTCAGAGACTACCGCTCAATCGGCCGTGGATCAGGTCCGGACTCTCGAGCAGCGAGTCCGGACCTTGGAAAATCATATTGATGACCTCGATAATCGAAGTCGCCGAAAAAATATTCGTTTGCTGGGCCTTCCCGAACGGGAAGAGGAAGGCCAGCTTACAGCATTCCTGGAGCAGTGGCTGCCACAGCTTTTAAATCTGCAAGCTGGATCAGGCCAGGTAAGGGTAGAATGGGCCTACCGGGTAGCAATACGCGGCCCGGCTCGAACCAGCGCCTGCGCCCGGTCCGGTTCCGGCTGCAGAGCTACAAGGAGAGGCAGATACTCCTGGAAGCCTCTAGAAATCTCGGAAAAGACCCCCAAGCTATGATCTACAAAGGATCCAAGATCATGCTATTTCAGGACTTTTCCCCGTATCTGGTTCGAAAGAGGAAGGCACTCGACGAGGCGAAGAAGCGTTTAAGGGACTTAAATATTCAGTACTCCTTATGCTACCCAGCGATGTTACGCTTTAACCATGAAGGATCCATATATAACTTTAGATCACCAGAAAAGGCTAAGGAATTCTTGGACTCTCTTAGATAAACTGTAAGACATAATGGATGTTGGTCTGCCTTCCCCCCCCCCCCCCCCCCCATTCAGGCCATTCAGTTTTCCCAGCACCTTTTCCTAGTTGATGCCCACCTTACTCAGGTCTGTTCACCAAGTCTTTTCAATGTTTGGGATATTACCGTGTTTTCAACCGTGATTGAAAACACCAAGTAATTTTTCAGCTCCTCAGCCATTTCCTTGTTCCACATTACTATCTCTCCTGTGTCAATATCTAGCAGTCAGATGCCCAAATTTGCCTGTAGTTTGCCCTTTATGTGTCCAAAGAAGCTCTTAGAGTCTTTCTTTAATGACTGTCTTACTTTACCCTCATATTTAACTTTCTCACTCCTTATTTCTTTTTTTTGCTCTCTGTTAGTCTTTGCAAGTGTTACGACATGGTGGTGAACACCTCTGTTAATTAAACCAAACACCCAGGAAAGCTCAACTCACCTCGTAATCTATTAGAATATGAGTGACAGAGAACTCCCAAATTCCACTATTTAAAGAAAATAAGGCCAATTTATTTTTAACTGTAAAAGTGACCATTACGCCACAACTATTTGCAACATTAACCAACCCACCCCCCACAACTGCCCCCAAACTCTAACAATATGCTGTTTCAATAAGACACTTATGAAGATTACATCAACTTAATTTCACAACCACACAGCCACTGCCGTCCTCAGTGGTGTTACTCTCCTGGCTGCTGAATTCCTTGGGTCGTCGTAATTCTGTTTACTGTGAATGTATTTCATATGAAAAAATATCTATGATAGTGAGTATTTCCTAATTTCTTGCGGAGCAAGATGGTTGATCCCCAGGCTTCTTCCATCTCAATGGCATCTGCTCTCTCCCTGATTTAGAAAATGTTCGCATTTTTATGTCCCCAGCATCAAATTGTCTCACTGGTTCAATGTTGGCAAAACAATAAATCCAATCTCGATTTGCTTTCAGTGACAGAGAGAGTGAAGGAAAGAGAGTGTTGCATGTAATAGTGAGAGTGGTGGAGCAAGAGCCTTGTTCGGGGGTAGGTGCTGTAACAGATATACAGAGAATGTGGAGGAGTAGAGAGAACAGGGAGACATTTGTCCTGGCCGAGCGGGGAAGGTTGTTGTTGCATGTCCTGTATTGATGGGCATTTCTTCAGATTATCTCAGCATCGGGGTGTGCCTCCCCAATGTCCTGTCACTAATAACACCACAGAGCACATCCCACAGCTTCTTCAGAATCAGTTTGTATGGATCTTGCAAATAACAAGGAGGAACACACATTGTTGCCTTACATATCTAAACCAAAACTGTTGTGAAATTTTGTGCATCCGATTCGCTGGAAATTAGATATGCAAATATCGTGGGTGCTGCAGTAATACTGGATGATCAAAAATTGCATTTAAACTGCGTTAACTAAATGATTGCTAATGCTGTGAAAAATAAATTTCATGTGTATATGAGGTAGGTTGAAGAGCATGTTGTGAACCAAATAAGAGAGCAAGTTATTTCGGGCGTTGTGTTGCGTGGTCAGAAGAACGAATTACTTACCGTGCTCTGAGGCAGCTTTTGAAAATCGCGACATTAATATGTTGCATTTTACACGGCGCCTGCATACAATATAGAATGTTTGAACATTACACTCAAATATCATGGAAACCCGAAGGCTAGAGGGTCAAATGAATTCGAAAAATACAATATGACATTTAGTGTGAGACAAACATTGGCTGTTAGTGATAGAAATAGTGTAAAGTCTAACATAATGCGTACATATCATTAAATTACAAACACCAAAGAAAGGGAAGGTGACTCATTAATGGTTTACGTAAGAAATTAATGATTGCATTAAATCTAAAGAAGCAGCTTCAGAAAAATTCCAGATATTGCGCAAACCTGAACATTCTGAGAGATTTACTTTTCTGAAAATAAGGGCAAAGAAAGTGTTAAGGAAATCAAACAGAACATGTGTTTTATTTTCTTGCAGATCCTGCAATGGCCATAGCTATTGTAGTTAACTGAGAGGTAGTAAACATAATCCATCTATATAAACAGGGAAGAAGAGATAATGTGGAGGACTGCAGACCAATTGATTTGACATATGTAGGGAAAGAGTTGGAATTCATTATATAAGATGTGATATTGGGTGAACAGCAACATTGAAGAGAGTCACAATGCATTTCTGACAGAGACATCATGTCTGACAAACTTCGGAAATATTTGAAGTTGTTTCTTGCAGCATAGACCACAGACAACCAGTGGAAGTAGTGTATTTGGATTTTCAGAAGTCTGGGCGGGCGGGAAAAATTTCTGGCTGTAACAGCTGCTCCTTTTTTGAGGTATTTTAGGTGTTGGAGGTGATTTCCTCGAATTCCAGAAGCAGCAATTACTGTTTTGTATGCTGTTGCATTGTTTTGGAACTTTGGGAAAAAAAACAGTCAAAGCAACAGCAGTTTTAAGAGGGGAAAGAACAGGCAAAGGAAGCACATGGTGAGGGGAAGAAACTGACAGGACAGCGTACCTGCACAGTTACTGCCTTTGCTGTTTGAATTCATGTATCGCTGGATATCGGAGTGCCTCTAGGAAAATTAACGTTCCCAGACAGATAGTGAATTGTTTTAACTGTGCCCTACAGAAAGTGTGCAGAAGTGAGTAGAGTGGGTTTTTCCTTAATTATATGTTTTTTTGAGATATGTCTCTTGATAAATCTTAAAATATAAGCCATAAATATTAATTTAATCTTGGGCAGTGTTTTGTAGAGGAATAAGACAGTTTTCTTTTTCTGGGTCTGTAGATTGTGAAGGAGCACAAATGGCCTTAGTAGAATCATATATGCTTCTTCTCAGATGTGGGCGTTTAAGGAGGATTTAAGGGTTATATCTGCAATAAATGCTTCTGGTTGCCAATCCTATCAGATCGAATGGATCGGTTGGAGAGACAGTTTAAGACAATGAAGAATTGGTAACAGCAACAGTATGTGATGGATGGCAGTTATAGGAAGGGGGGCAAGTCTCAGATACAGTTACATAGATGGGTTAACTCCAAGAAAGGCAAGAGAGTTAAACAGCTAGTGCAGGAGTCTTCTGGACCTGTCCCCATTTCAAACAAATATGCTGGTTTGGAAAATGTAGCGGATGATGGATTCACAGGGGAACGGAGCACGAGCAGGCAATGTTCTGGTATGGAGACTGGCTCGAATGGAACAAGGGATACGTCGGATTCCACGAGGTCAATTGTGGTAGGTGACTCGCTAGTCTGAGGTACAGACAACGGTTTTGTGGCCAGCAGAGAAAAAAGCAGAATGGTGTACTGCTTCCCTGGTGCCAGGATCAAGGATGTCTCAGAAAAGGTGCAGAATGTTCTCACGGGGGAGAGGGGTCCTCAAGAGATCATTGTCCAAACTGGAACCAACGACATAGGAAGGAAAAAGTTTGAGATTATGGATGGAGATTGCAGGGTGTTAGGCAGAAATTTAAAAAGGAGGTTCACGTGAGTAGTATTATCTGGATTACTCCCGGCGCTACGAGCTAGTGAGGGCAAGAATGGAGGGATAGAGCAGATGAATGCATGGCTATGGAGCTGGTGCATGGGAGAAGTATTGACATCGGGCCCATATCTCTCCCAGAGATGGCTCACAAAATTCTTTTCTCTCACTGTCCTCAACATTCAATACCAACACTTCCAGGAAAATTAAAACATTAACTTTCCAAAGACAGAGTATGAGAACATAAAAACAGGAGTAGTAATTTGGATGCTCTCACCATTGTATGCTATCATGGCTAACCTACTGTTGGCATTAACTCTTCTTTAATGCGCAATTCTTCACGCCCCTCAGCGCTCTGACAGGTCAAAGATCCATCTACCTCCTCTTTAAATACTTGGAGAAATATCGCTCATCTAGCTTTCTAGACCTGAGAATTCCTGACATTCACTACCCACTATGAGAAGAGAATACTCTCCACACAGACACCATCGGTTATTAACATTATCAAAAGTGTTTAACTGACCTGCTTAGGTAAGAGGGATTGAACCTGATATCAAGGTAGGATTTGACTGAAGATGTTATCCACAGAGGCACTTAAATATCTAGAATCAAGCATCCCGATTAAAAATAAAAATACAAGCCATGGAATTTATCACCTTCTCAGTGTCTGTGTAGAACATAACGAGTGATTGTCCATCACCATCAAGTTTCAATGCAATGACGTCTTATTGTCTGACAGTGCTACAGATTGACCTTCACTCACTCTTCTTTTAACATCAGCCCAGGGATTAGTCTCGTGAAATTCCTTTACACAGCCTCTATTGCAATGAGATAATTCCTTTTAAAGGAGAAAACTCTGTCCATAATACCCCAAATACTGCCTCAACTACACTCTCAGTGATGATCACAATAATTCCTTTCCCTCACTTATTGATCTCTGTATCTTTATTATGACATAAAAGCCCATTCCTTCTCTATGCACTGCCACTGTTGTAGAATTTAAAAGTTCCTTGCATCTGCATGTCAGCATCAGTAAAGCCAGCACCAGAGGTGCCCATGGAACTGAACATCACTCTTGGGGAGAGACTCAGTCAGAAAGACTGCACTTGAAATAGGGAATGGTCACCTACCTGAATGGAAATGAAGTGTCAGAATAAGGAAAACAGGTAGAGGAAGGGAGCTAACTTTCCTTTGTTCTTCTCTCACGGGATGTGTGCAGCCATGGTCAAGTCAGCATGTTATGCTGAGCTTGAACTGAGTGACTGGTTCAGCTGTTCCACAAGAGTAAAACACATTGCTGTGGGTTTGCCCAGACATGACTGGGAAGAATAACGCATTGACTTCTCTGAAGGACATGAAGCAAGCAGATCGGCCTTTTATCACAAATGATGATAGTTTCAGTTCAATTACATTAATTTCGTTCCTGAGATATCAACAGATTATTATTCTGTGCCTCTAGATTATGTGGCAATGACTTAAGCAGCATGCAGTGCCTGCCGGTCTCACAGAATCTGTGCAGTAAACAAGTTCAACATATTCAAGAGCAATTATTCTGTAATTGACATTTGGTTACAAGGGACTTGATAAATTGTATCCAGATTTAACAAAGGCACAATTGATGGTTTATTCAGAAGATTCACTGAGGCAGAGGAGGAGATGGGGATATCATGATGGAGGTATTGGACATGATTAGTGAGTGAGGAGGATATAGAAATGTAGATCTGTGCAGGGCTAGAAGGATTATGGAGTTTGAGAACAGTCTGGTTCTCCTCACAAATTGGTGAGTAATGAGTAATTTTCTCGATACAATTTGTGAAGAATGGAATATTTCATTGGAATTAAAAATGTTTATATCCACCTTTCTAAATTTTAAATAATGTGTGCAGCAATTCAGTCCAACCTGGCTTAATGAACAGATAAAATGAATTACCAGGAACACCAACTATAGCGAGAATGGGATAGTAACCAAGTTGAATAACCATCAGTACATCATAGATCCGCAAAACTAATGAGATCCAAGACCGAGAAAGACAGTAAAGACCCTCGGATAAAATCCTGTCCATTGTTAGAACATTCCAGTCTAATGTTCTCAGATTCAGATCCATTGTTGGAACATTCCAGTCTAATATTCTCAGATTCTGATCTCTCCTTCCACTCTCTCTAGATCTGCTGATGCCTGTTAGTGCTGTCGGTGACCATCTCTCTGATACTATGGGATAATACATTGAACCGAGTCCTCATTAATAGAAGAGAAAAGCCCTCCAGTGACAAACTTGGGATGCACGGAGACTGACATCAATCACAGTCGCTGAACAAACATCTCCCGTTAACCCATTTCAATTCAACACTTTTTATTAAAATTCAATATCATGATTAAAATTTACAGATTCTGGATGGGATATGTGGGGGTGACTGAGGGAACAAATGTTGGGTCTGGTAGATCAATCATGTGTAAGCATTCAATCTGCCTTGGATATGGGAGCAACGCCAGAGGTTTATCAGAATGTAAGCATGCTTCTCCGTTTATAAATTGAAACATACATTAAAAGTTTGTGCGAAAATTTATAGCTCGGGTGCTCGTTGTTGAGGTTCTGTTCGCCGAGCTGGAAGTTTTTGTTGCAAACATTTCGTCCCCTGGCTAGGCGACATCATCAGTGCTTGGGAGCCTCCTGCGAAGCGCTTCTTTGATGTTTCCTCCGGTGTTTATAGTGGTCTGTCCCTGCCGCTTCCGGTTGTCAGTTTCAGCTGTCCGCTGTAGTGGTTGGTATATTGGGTCCAGGTCGATGTGTTTGTTGATGGAGTTTGTGGATGAATGCCATGCCTCTAGGAATTCCCTGGCTGTTCTCTGTCTGGCTTGCCCGATGATAGTAGTGTTGTCCCAATCGAATTCATGTCGCTTGTTGTCTGCGTGTGTGTCTAAGGATAGCTGGTCGTGTCGTTTCGTGGCTAGTTGATGTTCATGTATGCGGATTGTTAGCTGTCTTCCTGTTTGTCCTATATAGTGTTTAGTGCAGTCCTTGCATGGTATTTTGTACACTACATTCGTCTCGCTCATGTTGGGTATCGGGTCCTTCGTTCTGGTGAGTTGTTGTCTGAGCGTGGCTGTTGGTTTGTGTGCCGTTATGAGTCCTAGGGGTCGCAGTAGTCTGGCTGTCAGTTCCGAGATGCTCCTGATGTATGGTAGTGTGGCTAGTCCTTTTGGTTGTGGTATGTCCTCGTTCCGTGGTCTTTCTCTTAGGCATCTGCTGACGAAGTTGCGCGGGTATCCGTTTTTTGGCGAATACCTTGTATAGGTGTTCCTCTTCTTCTTTTTGCAGTCCTGGTGTACTGCAGTGTGTTGTGGCCCTTTTGAATAGTGTCCTGATGCAGCTTCGTTTGTGTGTGTTGGGGTGGTTACTTTCATAGTTTAGGACTTCGTGTGTGTGTGTGTGGCTTTCCTGTATACTCTTGTAGTGAATTCTCCGTCTGGTGTTCTCTGTACCATCACGTCTAGGAATGGGAGTTAGCTATCCTTTTCTTCTCCTCTCGTGAATCGGATTCCTGTGAGTGTGACGTTGATGATCCGGTGTGTTTTTTCTATTTCCGTGTTTTTAATGATTACAAACGTGTCATCGACATATCTGACCCAGAGTTTGGGTTGAATTTGTGGTAGGATTGTATGTTCTAACCTTTGCATAACTGCCTCTGCTATGAGGCCCGAGATTGGTGATCCCATGGGTGTTCCGTTGATTTGTTCGTAAATCTGGTTGTTGAATGTGAAGTATGTTGTGAGGCACAAGTCCAGTAGTTTAAGTATGCCGTCTTTGTTGATAGGTTCAGCGTCCTGTTTTCTGTTCTGTATGTCCAGTAGGTTGGCTATTGTTTCTCTGGCGAGGGTTTTGTCAATCGAAGTGAACAGTGCCGTCACGTCGAATGATATCATGGTTTCTTCTTTGTCTATGTGTATATTTCTGATGATGTCCAAGAATTCCTGTGTTGATTGTATAGAGTGTTTGGATCCGCTGACCAGGTGTTTTAGTTTCTGTTGTAGTTCTTTGGCCAGTTTGTAGGATGGTGTCCCTGGTAGTGATACTATTGGTCTGAGTGGGACCCATCTACTGTATCTACTGATCAGGCATTACAATACCAGGAAGACATTGAGAGAACTTCTATCGTCCATGATCTGAGAAGATAATATTCTAAGACTAAGACTACGTATAACAGACAACGACATGGTTATGTTAAAAGAGAATTGTAGCTGAGAGATAATGGGGACTGCAGATGTTGGATAATTCAGTGTCAGTAAAGCATGGAGGTGGAAATGCACAGTAAACCAGGCAACATCGAAGGAGCAAGACAGTCGACATTCCAGGCAGGACCTTTCTTCAGGACTGGGGAGGGAGAAGGGGCTAAGAGAAAATGGGTGATGGGGTGATGCTGGGGAAAGATAAGTGATAGGTGAATGAAGATAGGAGGTGATAGTGATAGATCGGTGGGGAGTGTGGAGCAGATGGTGGGAAGGAAGATGGACATTACGTCTCCTCGAGAGGGCAGATTTGAGTCCGAGGATTGGATCTGGGATCTGGGTTGGCCAGAGGAGATTTGTAAACCAGTGAATCCACTGCTCATGCCGTGTGTTTGTTGGCTTCTGGGCAGAAGATGAGGTGTTACTGGTAACATCCTGGTAAATCTCTTCTCAACCATCTCCAGATTAATAATCTCCTTCCTATAACAGAACTGCACACAGTACTGCAGAGGAGGCATAACATCTCAGCATGACTTCTCAACTTCTAACCTCAAAGGTATGAGCAATGAAGTAAACTTAAACACCCGAAGCAACCAACTTCAAAGAATTATACCTGCGCCCCTGGGTCCCTATTTTCTATATAACTTCCAAAGCCCAGCTTTCTTTGTATAAGCCCTCCCCTTGTTTGTTTTACCAAAATGCAACAAGACCATAAGACATAGGAGCGGAAATAAGGCCATTCGGCCCATCGAGTCCACTCCGCCATTCAATCATGGCTGATGGGCATTTCAACTCCACTTACCCGCATTCTCCCCGTAGCCCTTAATTCCTTGTGACATCAAGAATTTATCAATTTCAGCCTTGAAGACATTTAGCGTCCCAGCCTCCACTGCATCTGTGGCAATGAATTCCACAGGCCCACTGCTCTCTGGCTGAAGAAATATCTCCACATTTCTGTTCTGAATTTACCCCCTCTAATTCTAAGGCTGTGTCCATGGGTCCTAGTCTCCTCGCCTAATGGAAACAATTTCCTAACGTCCACTCTCTCCAAGCATGTATTATCTTGTAAGTTTCTATTAGATCTCCCCTTAATCTTCTAAACTCCAATGAATACAATCCCAGGATCCTCAGCCATTCCTCATATGTTAGACGTACCTTTCCAGGATCAGCAATGTGAATCTCCACTGGACACGCTCCAGTGCCAGTATGTCCTTCCTGAGGTGTGGTGACCAAAACTGGATACAGTACTCCAAATGGGGCCTAACCAGAGCTTTATAAAGACACAGTAGCACAACAGTGCTTTTATACTCCAACCCTCTTGAGATAATTGACAACATTACATTCGCTTTCTTAATCATGGACTCAACCTGCATGTTTACCTTCAGAGAATCTTCAACTACCACTCCAGATCCCTCTGTACTTTGGCTTTATGAATTTTCTCACCGTTTAGAAAGTAGTCTATGCTTGTATTCTTTTTTCCAAAGTGCAAGACCTCGCATTTGCTCACATTGAATTCCATCAGCCACTTCCTGGACCACTCTTCCAAACTGTCTAGATCCTTCTGCAGCCTCCCCACTTCCTCAGTACTACCTGCCTGTCTACCTAACTTTGTATCATCGGCAAACTTCGCTAGAATGCCCCCAGTCCCTTCATCCAGATCATTAATATATAATGTGAACAGTTGCGGCCCCAACACTGAACCCTGCGGAACACCGCTTGTCACCGGCTGCCATTCCGAAAAAGAACCTTTTATCCCAACTCTCTGCCTTCTGTCAGACAGCCAATCCTCAATCCATACCAGTAGCTCACCTCGAACACCATGGGCCCTCACCTTGCTCAGCAGCCTCCCGTGTGGCACCTTATCAAAGGCCTTTTGGAAGTCTAGGTAGACCACATCCACTGGGTTTCCCCGGTCTAACCTACTTGTCACCTCTTCAAAGAACTCCAACAGGTTTGTCAGGCACGACCTCCCCTTACTAAATCCATGTTGACTTGTTCTAATCCGACCTTGCTCTTCCAAGAATTTAGAAACCTCATCCTTAATGATGGATTCAAGAATTTTACCAACAACTGAGGTTAGGCTAATTGGCCTATAATTTTCCATCTTTTGCCTTGATCCTTTCTTGAGCAAGGGATCAACAACATCGATCTTCCAATCATCCAGGACTTTCCCTGACTAGTGAATTTTGAAAGATCACAACCAACGCCTCGACTATTTCCACAGCCACCTCCCTCAGAACTCTAGGATGTAACCCATCAGGGCCAGGGGATTTATCAATTTTAAGACCTTTTAGCTTTTCTAGCACTTTCTCTTTTGTAATGGCAACCATACTCAATTCAGCCCCCTGACTCCCTTTAATTGTTGGGATATTACTCATGTCTTCCGCTGTGAAGACTGATGCAAAGTACTTGTTAGGTTCTCCTGCTATTTCCTTATCTCCCATCACGAGGCTTCCAGCATCAGTTTGAAGTGGCCCAATGTCTACTCTTGCCTGTCGTTTGTTTCTTATGTATTGAAAGAAACTTTTACTATCATTTCTAATACTACTGGCTAGCCTACCTTCATATTTGATCCTCTCCTTCCTTATTTTTCTCTTTGTTATCCTTTGTTTGTTTTTGCAGCCTTCCCAATCTTCTGATTTCCCAGTGCTCTTGGCCACTTTATAGGCTCTCTCTTTTTCTTTCATAGATTTCCTGACTTCCTTTGTCAGTCATGGCTGTCTAATCCCTCCCCAGATAATCTTTCTCTTCTTGGGGATGAACCTCTGTATAGTGTCCTCAATTTTACCCACAAACCCCTGCCATATATCCTTGGTGGTGGGGTGTGTTTGGAGGTGGTGGAAATGAGGAAGGATGATACAATGTATCTGGAGGTTGATGGAGTGGTAGGTGAGGACCAATGGGGTTCTGTCCTGGTGGCGATTGGAGGTGCGGGGTTTAAAGGCGGAGGAGTGGGAAGTGGAGGAGATGCGGTGGAGAGTATTGTCAACCACGTCTGAGGGGAAATTCCAGTCTTTGAAGAAGGAGGCCATCTGGGTTGTTCTGTATTGGAATTGGTCCTCCTGGGAGCAGATGCGGCAAAGGCGAAGGAATTGGGAATATGGGATGGCGTTTTTACATGGGACAGGGTGGGAGGAGTTGTAATCTAGGTAGCTGTGGGAGTCAGTCGGTTTATAGTAAACGTCCGTGTTGTGTCGGTCGTCCGAGATAGAAATGGAGAGGTCTCGGAAAGGGGAGGGAGGGGTCTGAGACAGTCCTGGTAAATTTGAGGTCGGAGTGGAAGGTGTTAGTAAAGTGGATGAACTGTTCAACCTCCTTGTGGGAGCACGAGGCAGCGCCGATACAGTCTGGAAATGTGTTGCTGGAAAAGCGCAGCAGGTCAGACAGCATCCAGGGAACAGGAGAATCGACGTTTCGGGCATAAGCCCTTCTTCAGGAATGGGGAAAGTTTATACAGCAGGCTAAGCTAAAAGGTAAGGAGGAGGGACTTGGGGGAGGGGCGTCGGAAATGTGATAGGTGGAAAGAGGTCAAGGTGAGGGTGATAGGTCAGACTGGGGTGGGGGCGGAGAGGTCGGGAAGAAGATCTCAGGAATTTGATGGATTTGACTGAGACAGGGTGGGGGGAGGGGAAATAAGGAAACTGGTGAAATCCGAGTTCATCCCTTGTGGTTGGAGGGTTCCTAGCCGGAAGATGAGGCGTTCTTTCTCCAACCGTCGTTTTGTTGTGTTCTGACGATGGAGGAGTCCAAAGACCTGCATATCCTTGGTGGAGTGGGAGGGGGAATTGAAATGTTGAGCTACAGGGTGGTTGGGTTGGTTGGTCCAGGTGTCCCAGAGGTGTTCTCTGAAACACTCCGCAAGTAGCCGGCTTGTCTCCGCAATATAGAGGAGGCCACATCGGGTGCAGAGGATGCAATAGATGATATGTGTGGAGGTGCAGGTGAATCTGTGGCGGATATGGAAGTTTCCTTTGGGGCCTTGGAGGGAGGTGAGGGGGGAGGTGTGGGCGCACGTCTTGCACCTCCTGCGGTTGCAGGGGAAGGTGCCAGGAGTGGAGGTTGGGTATCAGAGGAAAAGGTGTGTGGTGGTGCCAGAAGATGGACTGTGCCACATATCCAACGAAGAGGCAGGCATAGCTGGGGCCCATGCGGGTGCCCATGGCTACTCATTTGGTTTGGAGGAAGTGGGAGGCTTGGAAAGGGAAGTTGTTCAGTCAGTCGAAGGAGGGTGTCAGTGGAAGGATACTGGCTGGTTCGGCGGGAAAGGAAGAAGCGGAGGGCTTTGAGGCCTTCGTGATAGGGGATGGATGTGTATAGGGACTGGAAGTGGTGTTGGACATGAGCACGTGAAGCTAGTCTGTGGCACCAGTGACATGATTGGTAAAGGCCCGGTTATAGAGTCATCGAGTTATAGAGATGTACAGCATGGAAACAGACTCTTCAGTCCAACCCGTCCATGCCGACCAGATATCCCAACCCAATCTAGTTCCACCTGCCAGCATCCGGCCCATCTCCCTCCAAACCCTTCCTATTCATATACCCATCCAAATGCCTTTGAAATGTTACAAATGTACTAGCCTCCACCACTTCCTCTGGCAGCTCATTCAATACATGCACCACCTTCTGTATGAAAACGTAGCCCCTTAGGTCTCTTTTATATCTTTCCTTTTTATTATATAGATATTTTTATTAGAAATTTAACATTTTTACAAGTTTACAAAAATAAACAAAACTCTCAGATATAAACATTGATATATAATTAGCTCAAATATACAATAGCCAAAATTTAACAAAAAAAACAACAAAAAAAATCGAAAAAAGAGAAAAAAAACAAACTAAACTCAACTATCTACTATCTACTAATCTAACGGACAACTAACCAGAGTGTATATTTAAGTCTCTCACATGCTCGGGATGTGTTAGCATCAGATATAATAAAACCCGTATTCGTGCGGGATTCCTCCCCCGAGGGGCCCCCGACTAGCCAGGTTTGTAATCTCAATTAAATAAAAGCCCTTGTTCGGATAGCCGAAATATCAGTATTTATGTAATTCAAAAAGTGCTGCCATATTTTATAAAATAATTCGGTCTTTTGGTGCACCATATTTGTAAGGAAGTCAAGGGGAATACATTCCATAATTAGTCTGTGCAAATTTGAAAGTCCAGGAGGGCCCTCAGCTGCTCAGTTCACCAAAATATTTTTCCTTGCACAGAAAGAAAGAATAGAAAATAGTCTCTTCCCGTACGTGTCCATGGAGGGAAAGTTCGAAAAGCCCAAGAGGAGAGATACAGGGTCCACTTTAACTTCTGTTCCTAAAATTTCTGTCAGGGTACTTGCTACTTTAGTCCAATATCTACGGATCTTATGACAGGTCCATAAGTAGTGTACAAGAGTGCCCACCTCCTTATTCCGGTCTTAAATGGAATATCCCTTCTCCTGTCATTATTTGCCTTAAATATAGAGTAGACAGCTCGAGAAACATCCTATTTATTTCCACCTCATCACATATATCATAGATTTTTTGAATTATTGCGATGCCTCAGGAGCCTTCCAAACTGAAAACCATCCATTTATTCCTACTCATTGTTTCCTGTCAACACTCCCATTTTAACACCATGTTCATATATTACCCCCGATCCCATGTGCTTTTACTTTGCACACTAGGCTTGGGACTCTTTAAAATTCTTGCTGAAAATCCAAGTTCTTGCTGAAAATCCAATCCAAAATCTATTGTTTTTTTTCTGTAATTAATCTACCAGTCAGTTTCTCAAACATGTTTCCCATTTCATCAATGTGTGTTGATTTTTTCCTATGCCCATTATTTTCAGCTCCAATAATTACTCCAAATTAGTTTATTTACTAATTTAATTCTACATGATTTTCTCATCACACTCAGGTTTTCTCCTATTGCTGAGAAGGCTTTGTTTATGTATTTTACTGTGAAGGCACAAGTGATGTAGTTGTGTCATGTTTCTCTGTTCTCCATTCTCCATTCTCTGGTTTCAGACTGTAAGGAAGCTGACACTTTGGCTAAAAAGAACAGTTGTGGTCTATTCACCCTGTCCATTCCCCTTGTAATCTTAAAGCTGAATTACCTAACCACTCAACTTCCTCTGCTTCAAAATAAATAACTCGAGCTTACCCAGCCTCTCTCCACAGCTCATATGTTCCATCACAGGGAACATCCTGGTGAATCTCTTCTGCACCTCATCCAGTACAATCACATCCTTCCTGTAATGTGGCTCCCAGAACTCCACACAATATTTCATTTGGCCTTACCAAAGTGCTATATAAAACTCGTATAATCTTTGGGTCAATGAATAAAGGCTTTACAGTCATGCTGAACTAATCAATTATCATATCCAGTCATATTCAGGGATGTGTGGAGAAGCACACTCTGAGCCTCCTAATGTGATGCCATTCATTGAATCCTCCCCTGTCTGTTTCCTTCTTCCAAAGTGTATCACTTCATATTTATCAGGGTTACATTCCATCTGCCATTGATCTGACCATCTGACCATTCCAGCTGTATCTTCCTGTAACATAAGACCTTCCTCCTCACTGCCAACCACCTGGCCAATCTTTGAGTCAAACTCAAACTTACTTATCACACTCCCTCTACCCATTTCACATTCACTTCACTTATGAATAACACAAACAATAAGGGACACAGCATTGATCTCTGTGATACACCCGGGAAATTAGTCTCCAGTCACACAAACACCCTTCTACCATGAAGTTGAGTTGGGATGCAATTTGGCAAGTTACTAATATGCCCTACATGTTCCCTGGTTGTTCTGTTCCACTTGATATACGTGAAGAATATCTGGGGATTCTCCTTAATCTTGCCCTGCCAACAGGCTTCCATGCCCCGTGTTAGTCAGTCCCCTCCGAGGGAAGAATTTCCTCCTTATTACGGTCTTAAATGGAATATCCCTTATCCTGCCATTAGTTGCCTTAAATATAGAGCAGACAGCTAGAAAAACATCCTATTTATTTCCACCTCATCACATGTATCATAGATTTTTGAAATTTCACTGCGATCACCTCTCATGCTTTGAAACTGAAAAGGTCGCAAGACAAATCTCCCCATCAGAAAATCTTGTCATCTCAGGAGTTAATCTGGAGAATGTCCATTGCATGACCTCTGTGATCAGTGTAATCTTTCTTTGATTAGGTCGCCAACACTGCACTCAGTACCTCAGGTACACTCTCACCAACAACTGCTTCATGATGTCTTTACTTCTATATTCCGATTCCCTGAAACAAACTCCAACCTAACTTTATCTTTCTAATTACACGTATTCCTCCAAATACCATTCACACTAATTGCATTTACGAACTCACTGTGTGAGTTATAAGGCATAGAGATGTAAAGCATGGAAACGGACCCTTCAGTCCAATCCGTCCATGTCTAGCAGATATCCCAACCCAATCTAGTCCCACCTGCCCGCATCCGGGCCATATTCCTCCAAACTCTTGCTATTCATATAACCATCCAAATGCTTTTAAAATGCTGCAATTGTACCAGTCTCCACCACATCCTCTGGCAGCTCATTCCATACACGTACCACCGTCTGTGTGAAAAAGTTGCCCTTAGGTCTCTTTCACGTTTAGATTTCTTATGGTGTGGAACCAAGTCCACAATGACCCGCTGAAGCGCAACCCACCCAGACCCATCCCCCTACATTTAACCCTTACACTGCGGGTAATTAAGGATAGCCAATTCACCGAACCTGCACATTTTTAGATTGTGGGAGGAATCCCACGCAGACATCGGGAGAATGTGCAAAGTCCACACAAACTGAAACGGGAATTGTAACCCGAGTCTCTGGCGTCGTGAGACAGCATTGCTAGCCACTGTGCCACCGTGCCGCCCAACATCTTTCTCCTCTCACCCAAACCTATACCCTTTCGTTCTGGACTCCACGACACCAGGGAAAAGACTTTATCCATTTATCCTCTCCATGTCCTTCATAATTTTGTACATCTCTATAAGGTGTACTCAGCCTCCAACGCTCAAGGGAAAACAGCCCCAGCCTGTACAGTTTCTCCCTTTACCTCAAATCCTCCAACCCTGTCAACATCCTTGTAAATCTTTCCTGAACCCTTTCCATTTTTACAACATATTTCCGATAGGAAGGAGACCAGAATTCCACGCAATATTCCAACAGTGGCCTAACCAGTGTCCCGTACAGCTGCAACATGACCTCCCAACTCCAATACTCAATACTCTAACCAATAAAGGAAAGCATACCAAACGCCGCCTTAGCTATCCTATCTACCTGCGACTCCACTTTCAAGGAGCCATGAACCTGGACTCCAAGGTCTCTTTGTTCAGCAACACTCCCCAGGACATTAAGTGTATAAGTCCTGCTAAAATTTGCTTTCTCAAAATGCAGCACCTCACATTTATCTGAATTAAACTCCATCTGCCACTTCTCAGCACATTGGCCCATCTGATCAAGATCCTGTTGTACTCTGAGGTAACCTTCTTCACTGTCCACTACACCTCCTGCTTTGTTGTCATCTGCAAACTTACTAACGATACCTCTTACGCTCGCATTCAAATAATTTATGCAATTGACAAAAGATAGAGGACCCAGCAATGATCCTTGTGGTACTCCACAGGTCACAGGTCTCCAGTCTGAAAATCAACCCTCCACCTCAACCCTGTGTCTTCAAAATTGAGTCAGTTCTGTATCCAAACAGCTAGTTGTCCCTGTATTCCGAGAGATCTAAACTTGCTAACCAGTCTCCCATGGAGAATCTTGTCGAATGCGTTAGTGAAGTCCATATAGATCACATCTACCGCTCTGCCCTCTTCGTTACTTCTTCAAAATCACAATCAAGATTGTGAGATATGATTTCCCACGGAAAGGCCATGTTGACTATCCCTAATCAGTCCTTGTCTTTCCAAATGCATGTACATCCTGTCTTTCAGGATTCCCTTCAACAACTTGTCCACCACCGACGTCAGGCTCACTGGCCTATAGTCCCCTGGCTTGTCCGTACCATCCTTCTTAAACAGTGGTGCTACGTTTGCCAAACTCCAGTCTTCTGGCACCTTTCCTGTGACTATCAACGGTACAAATGTCTCAGCAAGAAGCCCAGCCATCACTTCTCTGGCTTCCCACAGAGTTCTATAGTACACCTGTTCAGGTCCTGGGAAATTATCCACCTTTACCCATTTCAAGACGTCCAGCACTTCCTCGTCTGTAATATGGACATTTTTCAACGTGTAACCATCTATTTCCTGACATTCTATATCTTCCATATCCGTTTCCACGGTAAATACTGATGCAAAATGCTCGTTTAGTCTCTCCCCCATTTCCTGCAGTTCCACACAAGGACTGCCTTGCTGATCTTTGAGGGGCTCTATTCTCTCCCTAGTTATGATTTTGACCTTAATGTATTTGTAAAATTCTTTTGGATTCTCCTTAATTGTGTTTACTAAAGCTATGACCCCTTTTTGCCCTCCTGATTTCCCTCTTAAGTATACTCCTACTGCCTTTATACTCTTCTACGGATTCTCTCGATCTATCCTGTCTCTACCTGACAGACGCATCCTTCTTTTTATTAATTAAACCCTTTAGTTAGCCAGCATTCCCTCTCCCTCCCAGCCTTTCCTTTCTTCCAAACAGGAATATACTTTCTCTGAATTCTTATTATCTCATTTCTGAAGGTTCCCATTTTCCAGCCGTCCATTTACCTGTGAACATCTGCCCCCAAACAGGTTTTGAAAGTTCTTGTCAATACCTTCAAAATGGGCCTTTCTTCAATTTAGAACTTCAACTTTTAGATCTGGTCTATCCTTTTCCATAATTATTTTAAATATAATAGAATTATGGTAGCTGGCCCCAAAGTGCACCTTCACTGTCACCTCAGTCACCTGCCCTGCCTTATTTCCCCAGAGTGGGTCAAGTTTTGCACCTTCTCTAGTAGGTTCAACCACATACTGAATCAGAAAAGTTTCTTGTACACACTTAATAAATTCCTCTCCATCCAGACCCTTCACACGTGGCAGTCCTCGTCTATGTTTGGAAAGTTAAAATCTCCTACCATAATCACCCTATTTTCTTACAGATAGCTGAGATCTCCTTGCAAGTTTGTTTCTCAATTTCCGTCTGACTAGGAAGGAATAATACAATCCCAATAAGGTGATCATCCCGTTCTTATTGCTCAGTTCTACCCAAGTAACTTCCCTGGATGAATTTCCTGGAATATCCTCCCTCAGTACAGTTGTAATGCTATCCCTAATCAAAAACGCCCCTCCCCCTCCTGTCCTACCTCCCTTTCTATCTTTCCTGTAGCATTTGTATCCTGGAATATTTAGCTGCCAGTCCTGCCCATCCCTGAGCCATGTTTCTGTAATTGCTATGATATCCCAGTCCCATGTTCCGAGCCATGCCCTGAGTTCATCTGCCTTCCCTGTTAGGCCCCTTTGCATTGAAATAAATGCAGTTTACTTTCTTAGTCCTACCTTGTCCCTGCCTGCCCTGACTGTTTTACACGTTTCTATTCTAAATTATACCAATCTCAGATTGATCTATTTCCTCACTAACTCCCTGCCCCCATTCCCCCCCCACCTCCCCGTTTATTACTTTAAATCCTCCCGAGCATCTGTAGCAAATCTCCCTGCCAGTATATTCGTCCTCTTCCAATTCAGGTACAATCCGTCCTTCTGGTTGAGGTTTCTTCTACCCCAAAAGAGATTCCAGTGATCCAAAAATGTGAATACTTCTCCCACACACAAGCTCCATAGCCATGCATTCATCTGCTCTATCCCTCCATTCCTGCCCTCACTCGCTCGTAGCGCCGGGAGTAATTCAGATAATACTACTCTCGTGAACCTCCTTTTTAAATTTCTGCCAAACACCCTGCAATCTCCATCCATAATCTGAAACTTTTTCCCTTCCTATGTCGTTGGTTCCAGTTTGGACAATGATCTCTTGCTGACCCCTCTGCCCTGTGAGAACATTCTGCACCCTTTCTGAGACATCCTTGATCCTGGCACCAGGGAAGCAGTACACCATTCTGCTTTTTTCTCTGCTGGCCACAGAACCGTTGTCTGTACATCAGACTAGCGAGTCACCTAACACAATTGACCTCGTGGAATCCGACGTATCCCTTGTTGCATTAAAGCCAGTCTCCATACCAGAAAATTGCCTGCTCGTGCAACGTTCCCCTGTGAATCCATCACCCGCTACATTTTGCAAACCAGCATATTTGTTTGAAATGGGGACAGGGCCAGAAGACTCCTGCACTAGCTGTTTAACTCTCTTGCCTTTCTTGGAGTTAACCCATCTATGTAACTGTATCTGAGACTTTCCCCCCTTCCTATAACTGCCATCCATCACATACTGTTGCTGTTACCAATTCTTCATTGTCTTAAACTATCTCTCCAACCGATCCATTCGTTCTGATAGGATTGACAACCAGAAGCATTTATCGCAGATATATTCCACAGTAACCCTTAAATCCTCCTTAAACGCCCACATCTGACAAGAAGCACTACTGAGGCCATTTGTGCTCCTTCACAATCTACAGACCCAGAAAAAGAAAACTGTCTTATTCCTCTACAAAACACTGCCCAAGATAAAATTAATATTTATGGCTTATATTTTAAGATTAATCAAGAGACATATCTCAAAAACATATAATTAAGGAAGAACCCACTCTACTCACTTCTGCAGACTTTCTGTAGGACACAGTTAAAACAATTCACTATCTGTCTGGGAACGTTGCCCAAACAGTTCCTTAAACCAGTTGTAAATTTCACTGTTTGTTAATTTTCCTAGAGGCACTCCGATATCCAGCGATACATGAATTCAAATAGCAAAGGCAGTAACTGTGCAGGTACGCTGTCCTGTCAGTTTCTTCCCCTCACCATGTGCTTCCTTTGCTTGTTCTTTTCCCTCTTAAAACTGCTGTTGCTTTGACTGTTTTTTTTTCCCAAAGTTCCAAAACAATGCAACAGCATACAAAACAGTAATTGCTGCTTCTGGACTTCGAGGAAATCACCTCCAACACCTAAAATACCTCAAAAAAGGAGCAGCTGTTACAGCCAGAAATTTCTCCCGCCCGCCCAGACTTCTGAAAATCCAAATACACTACTTCCACTGGTTGTCTGTGGTCTATGCTGCAAGAAACAACTTCAAATATTTCCGAAGTTTGTCAGGCATGATGTCTCTGTCAGAAATGCATTGTGACTCTCTGCAATGTTGCTGTTCACTTCTAACTACCCAATATCACATCTTATATAATGGATTCCAACTCTTTCCCTACATATGTCAAATCAATTGGTCTGCAGTCCTCCACATTATCTCTTTTTCCCTGTGTATATAGATGGATCATGTTGACTACCTTCCAGTTATCTACAATGGCTATGGCCATTGCAGGATCTGCAAGAAAATAAAACACCGTCACCGACAGTTCAATTAATATGCTGTTTTATTTCTGATATTTTGATATGAAGTATATCTGGCCCATCAGACTTAGCAATGATCAATCTAGCTCAATTTTCAAGTACTACCTTGTTGCTAATATGAATTGACTTTAGTTCCCATGTGATCACTTGCTTTACTTGGAGGTTTCCTGGCGCTTTCTCCATGAAGACAGATGCAAAGTAGCTTGTTAGTTTCTCTGCCATTTCCTTGTTCCCCACAATAAATTCTCCTATACCTTACAAATTTCCACATTTCGCCTTACTTTTGTTTTCCTTGGTATATGGATTTGAGCAGTCTTTGTGTTTCCTCTTTGTTTGTATTCATGTTCTTTTTTATTTCCTGAACACTTTCTTCGTCCTTATTTTCAGAAAAGTAAATCTCTCAGAATGTTCAGCTTTGCGCAATATCTGGAATTTTTCTGAAGCTGCTTCTTTAGATTTAATGCAATCATTAATTTCTTACGTAAACCATTAAACCTTGGTGTTTGTAATTTAATGATATGTACGTATTTTTTAGACTTTACAGTATTTCTATCACTAACAGCCAATGTTTGTCTCACACTAAATGTCATATTGTATTTTTCGAATTCATTTGACCCTCTAGCCTTCGGGTTTCCATGATATTTGAGTGTAATGTTCAAACATTCTATATTGCTTGAAGGCGCCGTGGGCACCCGCATGGGCCCCAGCTTTGCCTGCCTCTTCGTTGGATCTGTGGAACAGTCCATCTTCTGGCACCACCACACACCTTTTCCTCTGCTAAATCGATTACTGTATCGGCGCTGCCTCGTGGTCCCACAAGGAGGTTGAACAGTTCATCCACTTTACTAACACCTTCCGCCCCGACCTCAAATTTACCAGGACTGTCTCAGACCTCTCCCTCCCCTTTCCGAGACCTCTCCATTTCTATCTCGGACGACCGACTCAACACGGACGTTTACTATAAACCGACTGACTCCCACAGCTACCTAGGTTACAACTCCTCCCACCCTGTCCCATGTAAAAACGCCATCCCATATTCCCATCTGCTTTGCCGCATCTGCTCCCAGGAGGACCAATTCCAATACAGAACAACCCAGATGGCCTCCTTCTTCAAAGACTGCAATTTCCCCTCAGACGTGGTTGACAATGCTCTCCACCGCATCTCCTCCACTTCCCGCTCCTCCGCCTTTAAACCCCGCCCCTCCAATCGCCACCAGGACAGAACCCCACTGGACCTCACCTACCACCCCATCAACCTCCAGATACATTGTATCATCCTTCCTCATTTCCACCACTTCCACGGTTCAGAGAAGACCTCTGGGACACCCGTACCAAGCAACCCAACTGCCCCCTGGCTGAACACTTTAACTCCCCCTCGCACTCCGCCAAGGACATGCAGATCCTTGGCCTCCTCCATCCCCAGACCATGGCAACAGGATGCCTGGAGGAAGAGCGCCTCAACTTCTGCTTAGGAACCCTCCAACCATAAGGGATGAATGCAGATTCCTCCAGCTTCCTCATTTACCCTCCCCCCACCTTTTCTCAGTCCCAACCCTCAGACTCAGTATCGCCTTCTTGACCTGCAATCTTCTTCCCGACCTCTCCGCCCCCACCCCTTCTCCGGCCTATCACCCTCACCTTAACCTCCTTCCACCTATCGCATTCCCAAACGCCCCTCCCCCAAGTCCCTCCTCCCTACCTTTTATCTTAGCCTGCTTGGCACACCCTCCTCATTCCTGAAGAAGTGCTTATGCCCGAAACGTCGTTTCTCCTGCTCTTTTGATGCTGCCTGACCTGCTGCGCTTTTCCAGCAACACATTTTTAAGCTCTGATCTCCAGCATCTGCAGTCTTCACTTTTTCCACCGCCACTTCCAGTTTGGTATTCGCGGCTGTGCCACAAAGTTTGTCTGATTCTGATTCCAGGAACTGGAGTTATGTGACTGACTGCAGCAATGTGTACTTCCTTGTGTGGGGAAGTTGGTGAAGAAACTGTTATTAACACATTGTTAAGAACACATTGTTATTGAAACATACATTGCACCAATATCCCGCACCATCCCCTAAACCTTTTTTTTCTAGAAATCTATCAAACTCAGTCTTCAACATGGAACCACCACAGCGTCTGGTGATATCGAATTTAAAGATTCAGCTAATTCTGAATTCCCACATGCCCTTTTGCCTCTCGTTTGCCCTTTATGTATCCAAAGAAGCTCTTAGAGTCTTTCTTTACATGACTGTCTTACTTACCCTCATATTTAACCTTCTCACTCCTTATTTCTTTTTTTTTGCTCTCTGTTAGTCTTTGCAAGTTTTACGACATGGTGGCGAACGCCTCTGTTAATTAAACCAAACACGCAGGAAAGCTCAACTCACCTCGTAATCTATTAGAATATGAGTGACAGAGAACTCCCAAATTCCACTATTTAAAGAAAATATCGCCAATTTATTTTAAACTGTAAAAGTGAACATTACGCCACAACTATTTGCAACTTTAACCAACCCACCCCCCACAATTGCCCCCAAACTCTAACTGCTGTTTCAATAAGACAGTTATGAAGATTACATCAACTTAATTTCTCAACCACACAGCCACTGCCGTCCTCTGTGATGTTACTCTCCTGGCTGCTGAATTCCTTGGCTCGTCGTAATTCTGTTTACTGTGAATATGTTTCATATGAAAAAATATCTATGATAGTGAGTATTTCCTAATTTCTTGCGGAGCAAGATGGTTGATCCCCAGGCTTCTTCCATCTCGATGGCATCTGCTAATTTAGAAAATGTTCGCATTTTTATGTCCCCAGCATCAAATTGTCTCACTGGTTCAATGTTGGCAAAACAATAAATTCAATCTCGATTTGCTTTCAGTGACAGAGAGAGTGAAGGAAAGAGAGTGTTGCATGTAATAGTGAGAGTGGTGGAGCAAGAGCCTTGTTCGGGGGTAGGTGCTGTAACAGATATACAGAGAATGTGAAGGAGTAGAGAGAACAGGGAGACATTTGTCCTGGCCGAGCGGGGAAGGTTATTTTTGCATGTCCTGTATTGATGGGCATTTCTTCAGATTATCTCAGCATCGGGGTGTGCCTCCCCAATGTCCTGTCCACGTCTATCACTAATAACACCACAGAGCACATCCCACAGATTCTTCAGAATCAGTTTGTATGGATCTTGCAAACAACAAGAAGGAACACACATGGGTGCCTTACATATCTAAACCAAAACTGTTGTGCAATTTTGTGCATCCGATTCGCTGGAAATTAGATATGCAAATATCGTGGGTGCTGCAGCAATACTGGATGATCTAAAATTGCATTTAAACTGCGTTAACTAAATGATTGCTAATGCTGTGAAAAATAAATTTCATGTTTATATGAGGTAGGTTGAAGAGTATGTTGTGAACCAAAGTAGAGAGCAAGTTATTTCGGGCGTGGTCAGAAGAACTAATTACTTACCGTACTCTGAGGCAGCTTTTGGGCAATCGTGACATTAATATGTTGCATTTTCCACGGCGCCTGCAAGCAATATAGAATGTTTGAACATTACACTCAAATATCATGGAAACCCGAAGGCTAGAGGGTCAAATGAATTCGAAAAATACAATATGACATTTAGTGTGAGACAAACATTGGCTGTTAATGATAGAAATACTGTAAAGTCTAAACAATACGTACATATCATTAAATTACAAACACCAAGGTGACTCATTAATGGTTTTCGTAAGAAATTAATGATTGTATTAAATCTAAAGAAGCAGCTTCAGAAAAATTCCAGATATTGCACAAACCTGAACATTCTGAGAGATTTACTTTTCTGAAAATAAGGACGAAGAAAGTGTTAAGGAAATAAAAAAGAACATGAATACAAACAAAGAGGAAACACAAAGACTGCTCAAATCCATATACCAAGGAAAACAAAAGTAAGGCGAAATGTGGAAATTTGTAAGGTATAGGAGAATTTATTGTGGGGAACAAGGAAATGGCAGAGAAACTAACAAGCTACTTTGCATCTGTCTTCATGGAGAAAGCGCCAGGAAACCTCCAAGTAAAGCAAGTGATCACATGGGAACTAAAGTCAATTCATATTAGCAACAAGGTAGTACTTGAAAATTGAGCTAGATTGATCATTGCTAAGTCTGATGGGCCAGATATACTTCATATCAAAATATCAGAAATAAAACAGCATATTAATTGAACTGTCGGTGACGGTGTTTTATTTTCTTGCAGATCCTGCAATGGCCATAGCCATTGTAGATAACTGGAAGGTAGTAAACATGATCCATCTATATACACAGGGAAAAAGAGATAATGTGGAGGACTGCAGACCAATTGATTTGACATATGTAGGGAAAGAGTTGGAATCCATTATATAAGATGTGATATTGGGTAGTTAGAAGTGAACAGCAACATTACAGAGAGTCACAATGCATTTCTGACAGAGACATCATGCCTGACAAACTTCGGAAATATTTGAAGTTGTTTCTTGCAGCATAGACCACAGACAACCAGTGGAAGTAGTGTATTTGGATTTTCAGAAGTCTGGGCGGGCGGGAGAAATTTCTGGCTGTAACAGCTGCTCCTTTTTTGAGGTATTTTAGGTGTTGGAGGTGATTTCCTCGAAGTCCAGAAGCAGCAATTACTGTTTTGTATGCTGTTGCATTGTTTTGGAACTTTGGAAAAAAAACAGTCAAAGCAACAGCAGTTTTAAGAGGGAAAAGAACAGGCAAAGGAAGCACATGGTGAGGGGAAGAAACTGACAGGACAGCGTACCTGCACAGTTACTGCCTTTGCTATTTGAATTCATGTATCGCTGGATATCGGAGTGCCTCTAGGAAAATTAACAAACAGTGAAATTTACAACTGGTTTAAGGAACTGTTTGGGCAACGTTCCCAGACAGATAGTGAATTGTTTTAACTGTGTCCTACAGAAAGTCTGCAGAAGTGAGTAGAGTGGGTTCTTCCTTAATTATATGTTTTTGAGATATGTCTCTTGATTAATCTTAAAATATAAGCCATAAATATTAATTTTATCTTGGGCAGTGTTTTGTAGAGGATAAAGACAGTTTTCTTTTTCTGGGTCTGTAGATTGTGAAGGACCACAAATGGCCTCAGTAGTGCTTCTTGTCAGATGTGGGCGTTTAAGGAGGATTTATGGGTTACTGTGGAATATATCTGCAATAAATGCTTCTGGTTGCCAATCCTATCAGATCGAATGGATCGGTTGGAGAGACAGTTTAAGACAATGAAGAATTGGTAACAGCAACAGTAAGTGATGGATGGCAGTTATAGGAAGGGGGGAAAGTCTCAGATACAGTTACATAGATGGGTTAACTCCAAGAAAGGCAAGAGAGTTAAGCAGCTAGTGCAGGAGTCTTCTGGCCCTGTCCCCATTTCAAGCAAATATGCTGGTTTGCAAAATGTAGCGGGTGATGGATTCACAGGGGAACGTTGCACGAGCAGGCAATTTTCTGGTATGGAGACTGGCTCTAATGCAACAAGGGATACGTCGGATTCCACGAGGTCAATTGTGTTAGGTGACTCGCTAGTCTGATGTACAGACAACGGTTCTGTGGCCAGCTGAGAAAAAAGCAGAATGGTGTACTGCTTCCCTGGTGCCAGGATCAAGGATGTCTCAGAAAGGGTGCAGAATGTTCTCACAGGGCAGAGGGGTCAGCAAGAGATCATTGTCCAAACTGGAACCAACGACATAGGAAGGGAAAAAGTTTGAGATTATGGACGGAGATTGCAGGGTGTTAGGCAGAAATTTAAAAAGGAGGTTCACGAGATTAGTATTATCTGAATTACTCCCGGCGCTACGAGCTAGTGAGGGCAGGAATGGAGGGATAGAGCAGATGAATGCATGGCTATGGAGCTGGTGTATGGGAGAAGTATTCACATTTTTGGATCACTGGAATCTCTTTTGGGGTAGAAGAAACCTCAACCAGAAGGACGGATTGTACCTGAATTGGAAGGGGACGAATATACTGGCAGGGAGATTTGCTACAGATGCTGGGGAGGATTTAAAGTAATAATGAGGGGAGGGGGGGGGAATGGGGGCAGGGAGTTAGTGAGGAAATAGATCAATCTGAGATTGGTATAAGTGAGAATAGAAACGAGTAAAACAGTCAGGGCAGGCAGGGACAAGGTAGGACTAATAAAGTAAACTGCATTTATTTCAATGCAAAGGGGCCTAACAGGGAAGGCAGATGAACTCAGGGCATGGCTAGGAACATGGGACTGGGATATCATAGCAATTACAGAAAGATGGCTCAGGGATGGGCAGGACTGGCAGCTAAATATTCCAGGATACAAATGCTACAGGAAAGATAGAAAGGGAGGTAGGACAGGAGGGGGAGGGGCGTTTTTGATTAGGGATAGCATTACAACTGTACTGAGGGAGGATATTCCAGGAAATTCATCCAGGGAAGTTACTTGGGTAGAACTGAGAAATAAGAACGGGATGATCACCCTATTGGGATTGTATTATTCCCTAATAGTCAGACGGAAATTGAGAAACAAACTTGCAAGGAGATCTCAGCTATCTGTAAGAAAATAGGGTGATTATGGTAGGAGATTTTAACTTTCCAAACATAGACGAGGACTGCCACGTGTGAAGGGTCTGGATGGAGAGGAATTTATTAAGTGTGTACAAGAAGATTTTCTGGTTCAGTATGTGGTTAAACCTAATAGAGAAGGTGCAAAACTTGACCCACTCTGTGGAAATAAGGCAGGGCAGATGACTGAGGAGACAATGAAGGTGCACTTTGGGGCCAGCTACCATAATTCTATTATATTTAAAATAATTATGGAAAAGGATAGACCAGATCTAAAAGTTGAAGTTCTAAATTGAAGAAAGGCCCATTTTGAAGGTATTGGCAAGAACTTTCAAAACCTGTTTGGGGGCAGATGTTCACAGGTAAATGGACGGCTGGAAAATGGGAAACCTTCAGAAATGAGATAACAAGAATTCAGAGAAAGTATATTCCTGTTTGGATGAAAGGAAAGGCTGGGAGGGAGAGGGAATGCTGGCTAACTAAAGGGTTTAATTAATAAAAAGAAGGAAGCATCTGTCAGGTAGAGACAGGATAGATCGAGAGAATCCGTAGAAGAGTATAAAGGCAGTAGGAGTATACTTAAGAGGGAAATCAGGAGGGCAAAAAGGGGACATAGCTTTAGAAATGTCCCCTTAAGGAGAATCCAAAGGAATTTTACAAATACATTAAGGTCAAAATCATAAAGAGGGAGAGAATAGAGCCCCTCAAAGATCAGCAAGTCAGTCCTTGTGTGGAGCTGCAGGAAATGGGGGAGATACTAAACGAGCATTTTGCATCAGTATTTACCGTGGAAACGGATATGGAAGATATAGAATGTCAGGAAATAGATGGTTACACGTTGAAAAATGTCCATATTACAGACGAGGAAGTGCTGGACGTCTTGAAACGGGTAAAGGTGGATAATTCCCCAGGACCTGATCAGGTGTACCATAGAACTCTGTGGGAAGCCAGAGAAGTGATGGCTGGGCTTCTTGCTGAGACATTTGTACCGTTGATAGTCACAGGAAAGGTGCCAGAAGACTGGAGTTTGGCAAACGTAGCACCCCTGTTTAAGAAGGGTGGTACGGACAAGCCAGGGGACTATAGGCCAGTGAGCCTGACGGCGGTGGTGGACAAGTTGTTGAAGGGAATCCTGAAGGACAGGATGTACATGCATTTGGAAAGACAAGGACTGATTAGGGATAGTCAATATGGCCTTTCCGTGGGAAATCATATCTCACAAACCTGATTGTGTTTTTTGAAGAAGTAACGAAGAGGGCAGAGCGGTAGATGTGATCTATATGGACTTCACTAACGCATTCGACAAGATTCTCCATGGGAGACTGGTTAGCAAGTTTAGATCTCACTGAATACAGGGACAACTGGCTGTTTGGATACAGAACTCAATTTTGAAGACAGAGGGTTGAGGTAGAGGTTTGGTTTTCAGACTGGAGACCTGTGACCTTTGGAGTACCACAAGGATCATTGCTGGGTCCTCTATTTTTTTGTGAATTGCATAAATGATTTGAATGCGAGCGTAAGAGGTATCGTTAGTAAGTTTGCAGATGGCAACAAAGCAGGAGGTGTAGTGGACAGTGAAGAAGGTTACCTCAGAGTACAACAGGATCTTGATCAGATGGGCCAATGTGCTGAGAAGTGGCAGATGGAGTTTAATTCAGATAAATGCGAGGTGCTGCATTTTGAGAAAGCAAATTTTAGCAAGACTTATACACTTAATGGCAATGTCCTGGGGAGTGTTGCTGAACAAAGAGACCTTGGAGTGCAGGTTCATGGCTCCTTGAAAGTGGAGTCGCAGGTAGATAAGATAGCTAAGGCGGCGTTTGCAATGCTTTCCTTTATTGGTTAGAGTATTGAATATTGGAGTTGGGAGGTCATGTTGCAGCTGTACGGGACACTGGTTAGGCCACTGTTGGAATATTGCGTGGAATTCTGGTCTCCTTCCTATCGGAAATATGTTGTAAAAATGGAAAGGGTTCAGGAAAGATTTACAAGGATGTTGACAGGGTTGGAGGAGTTGAGGTAAAGGGAGACGCTGTACAGGCTGAGGCTGTTTTCCCTTGAGCATTGGAGGCTGAGTACACCTTATAGAGATGTACAAAATTATGAAGGGCATGGAGAGGATAAATGGATAAAGTCTTTTCCCTGGTGTCGTGGAGTCCAGAACGAAAGGGACTGGGTTTGGGTGAGAGGAGAAAGATGTTGGGCGGCACGGTGGCACAGTGGCTAGCAATGCTGTCTCACGACGCCAGAGACTCGAGTTACAATTCCCGTTTCAGTCTGTGTGGACTTTGTACATTCTTCCTATGTCTGCGTGGGATTCCTCCCACAATCTAAAAATGTGCAGGTTAGGTGAATTGGCTATCCTTAATTACCCGCAGTGTTAGTTTAAGGGGTAAATGTAGGGGGATGGGTCTGGGTGGGTTGCGCTTCAGCGGGTCATTGTGGACTTGGTTCCACACTTTAAGAAATCTAAACGTAAAAGAGACCTAAGGGCAACTTTTTCACACAGACGGTGGTACGTGTATGGAATGAGCTGCCAGAGGATGTGGTGGAGACTGGTACGATTGCAGCATTTTAAAAGCATTTGGATGGTGATATGAATAGCAAGAGTTTGGAGGAATATGGCCCGGATGCCGGCAGGTGGGACTAGATTAGGTTGGGATATCTGCTAGACATGGACGGTTTGGACTGAAGGGTCCGTTTCCATGCTTTACATCTCTATGCCTCTATAACTCACACAGTGAGTTCGTAAATGCAATTAGTGTGAATGGTATTTGGAGGAATACGTGTAATTGGCAAGATAAAGTTAGGTTGGAGTTTGTTTCAGGGAATCGGAATATAGAGTTAAACACATCATGAAGCAGTTGCATAGAGTGTTGGTGAGAGTGTACCTGAGGTATTGAATGCAGTGTTGGCGATCTAATCTAAGAAAGATTACACTGATCACAGAGGACATGCAATGGACATTCTCCAGATTAACTCCTGAGATGACAAGATTTTCTGATGGGGAGATTTGTCTTGCGACCTTTTCAGTTTCAAAGCATGAGAGGTGATCGCAGTGAAATTTCAAAAATCTATGATACATGTGATGAGGTGGAAATAAATAGGATGTTTCTCTAGCTGTTTCTTCTATATTTAAGGCAAATAATGACAGGATAAGGGATATTCCATTTAAGACCGTAATAAGGAGGAAATTCTTCCCTCGGAGGGGACTGACTAACACAGGGGCATGGAAGCCTGTTGGCAGGGCAAGATTAAGGAGAATCCCCAGATATTCTTCACGTATACCAAGTGGAACAGAACAACCAGGGAACATGTAGGGCATATTAGTAACTTGCCAAATTGCATCCCAACTCAACTTCATGGTTTGTGTTTGTGTGACTGGAGACTAATTTCCCCGGTGTACCACAGAGATCAATGCTGTGTCCCTTATTGTTTGTGTTATTCATAAGTGAAGTGAATGTGAAATGGGTAGAGGGAGTGTGATAAGTAAGTTTATGTTTGACTCAAAGATTGGCCAGGTGGTTGGCAGTGAGGAGGAAGGTCTTATGTTACAGGAAGATACAGCTGGAATGGTCAGATGGTCAGATCAGTGGCAGATGGAATGTAACCCTGATAAATATGAAGTGATACACTTTGGAAGAAGGAAACAGACAGGGGAGGATTCAATGAATGGCATCACATTAGGAAGCTCAGAGCGTGCTTCTCCACACATCCCTGAATGTGACTGGATATGATAATTGATTAGTTCAGCATGACTGTAAAGCCTTTATTCATTGACCCAAAGATTATACGAGTTTTATATAGCACTTTGGTAAGGCCAAATGAAATATTGTGTGGAGTTCTGGGAGCCACATTACAGGAAGGATGTGATTGTACTGGATGAGGTGCAGAAGAGATTCACCAGGATGTTCCCTGTGATGGAACATATGAGCTGTGGAGAGAGGCTGGGTAAGCTCGAGTTATTTATTTTGGAGCAGAGGAAGTTGAGTGGTTAAGTAATTCAGCTTTAAGATTACAAGGGGAATGGACAGGGTGAATAGACAACAACTGTTCTTTTTAGCCAAAGTGTCAGCTTCCTTACAGTCTGAAACCAGGGAATGGAGAATGGAGAACAGAGAAACATGACACAACTACATCACTTGTGCCTTCACAGTAAAATACATAAACAAAGCCTTCCCATCAATAGGAGAAAACCTGAGTGTGATGAGAAAATTATGTAGACTTAAATTAGTAAATAAACTAATTTGGAGTAATTATTGGAGCTGAAAATAATGGGCATAGGAAAAAATCAACACACATTGATGAAATGGGAAACATGTTTGAGAAACTGACTGGTAGATTAATTACAGAAAAAAAAACAATAGATTTTGGATTGGATTTTCAGCAAGAACTTGGATTTTCAGCAAGAACTTTAAAGAGTCCCAAGCCTAGTGTGCAAAGTAAAAGCACATGGGATCGGGGGTAATATATGAACATGGTGTTAAAATGGGAGTGTTGACAGGAAACAATGAGTAGGAATAAATGGATGGTTTTCAGTTTGGAAGGTTCATGAGGCATCGCAATGATTCAAAAATCTATGATACATGTGATGAGGTGGAAATAAATAGGATGTTTCTCTAGCTGTCTACTCTATATTTAAGGCAAATAATGACAGGATAAGGGATATTCCATTTAAGACCGGAATAAGGAGGAAAGTCTTCCCTCGGAGGGGACTGACTAACACTAATCTATCCAACTCACCCTCGTTTAGCATCCCTCCAATCACTCCCTGTTTCCAAATTGTGCAGTTCTACAGCTTGATGTTCGACTGGGGCAACACTACTATTATAGGACAAGCCAAACAGAGAACAGCCAGGGAATTCCTTGAGGCATGGCACTCATCCACAGATTCTATCAACAAACACATCGACCTGGACCCAATGTACCATCCACTGCAGCAGAGAGCTGGAACTGACAACCGGAAGCGGCAGAGACAAACGCTGGAGGATATTGCAGTAAATACTTCGATATTGCAGTAAAAATACAGTATTTTTATACGTTCTGTGTTGCAATGATCGGACACAACTTTGTCAGTGTGCCCTCCACTCCCCTTATGCAGAACCAATTTTGTAAAACAACTGATCAATGATGGACACTCGCATTGACAGCCCGAGCTTCTTATTTGTTTCGGATGTTTAACGATGTTTGTTATCTCTAGTCCTTGGGATCTTTCTATAATGCATTCCAAAGTTCGGGGCTGTGCCCTTTTTAGTCATACCCCTCGTTGTTTATCTTGCATGAATTCTATTCTCCAATGGGCAGGCTATCTCTTACCAAATTCCGTAATCACATTTTACATTAAAAAATTGATTCTGTTACAAAATTCGTAATATTATTATTATTTCTACTGTTAATCTTTCTCCTTAGCTCATTAGACAAGACATGTCAGGCATCTCTTTAAAGTTTTATAAATATGTTGAAATCTGTGTCCATGATTATTTACCAAATATTTAACTTGAACTTATCACTTTTGTAAACAGTTTCAAAAGCGCAGCTCGCTTCCGAAAGATAACTTGAGTTGCTGCTTTTGTGGATGAAAAGAATCCTTACTGAGATCAGAATAAGTTACCTTTTGTAGTTATTCTTCAAAGTTTTTGTGCTACGATTTCATTATTTCATCTGTGTTCTGTTACAAATCATCAATTTTTTCAAAAAAGAACTTTCTTTATCACTATGTTGGCATGTTTCAGAATCTTGCGAATCAGATTATCCTTTCTTTTGCCTTGGAATAATACCCTTCTCAAAGGCCCTTTATTCACTAATGCTGAAGCAATCTATTTTAATTTCTGGCTATTTTGTGGCTCTTCAAAAACAGACATTTGAAATAGACTTTTAAATTTTGGCCAGGACATGTCTCTAAAAAAAGGCAGCTCCAACTCTCACTATGATCTGCCGGAACTGTATATAAACAAAGAGTGTCACTCTACTGAGATACATGCGACAATGAATCCTATCAAATCAAATGAAACCAAATTTAATGATAGAGAGAGAGAAATTGTCACAAGGTCAATAAACCCAGATCGAACACTGCAGCCTGCCACATCCAGCCAAAAATCGTGATAGACGATTAAACAACAAACTAAATTATTCCCATTCTATCAATGGATCAGCTCTGCACATCAGTGTAAAAAAACAAGGAAATAGTATCTGTACCATCCTAGCCAGGGGTGTTGAGTCGATAATTCAATTCACCGTCATCATGATGCCCACAGAATCACAGATCAGTCTTCAACCAATTCGATTCGCTGCACGTGCCATGAAGAAACAGCTGAACACAGTAGATACGACAAAGGCAATGGGTTCTGACACCATTCCTGCAATAGGACTGAAGACTTGTGTTGCACAACAAGCCATGTCCCTGGGGAAGCGATTTCCTTCCAGCTCCAATTCTGACATCTCCCTGGCAATGTGGAAAATTACTCAGTGTGTCCAGTTCCTAAACGGGGAAAAATTACAATCTGACCAATTACAACCCTCTCAGTCTCATCACAATAGTCAAATTGGGAGTTCTTTTTGATAGAGCTGTCAAGCAGCACAGACATAACTTCCTCAGTGTGGTTTCTGATAGGTCCCCATGCGGAGATGGTGCTGTTTTGGAAAAGTCACTGGATTAATAATCCAGACCAGGCTAATGCTCTGGCAGCTGGTGGAAGTTAAAAACAATTAATAAAGTATTGAGATCTCAAATCTGGTGTCAATAACAGTGACCTTGAAGTCAATGTCGATCGTAAACACCAATTTGCTTTTCCAATGTACTTTGAGGAAGTGAATCTCCCGTGCTTTCCTGGTCTGGCCTAAAAGTGACTCCAGACACACAGACATGTGATAAACTCTTCAATTGTCTCTGAAAAGGCCAAGCAAGACACTCTATTGTATCAAACTGCTCTGACATCTTAATGGATAAAACCTGACAGAACACCCAGCCCCTTCAGAATGGAAAAGGGAACTGGAAAGACAGTCCTGTTGACCCTGCAGAGACGTCCTTCCTAACAGCTGTGAACTTGTGACAACATTTACAGAGCTTTCCCAAAGACCGCACAGAAACATCGGAAATTGGCGAATTCGGCCAATCAGTTTCAATTATGCCCCAATCAAGTTTGAATGTGGTATTTTTACAATGTTAAAACTAATGAAATGATCCGACGTTTTGTGAGACAAATAACGGACATTTTGAACAGTTACCCAGGGCGGCAAAGAACAGCAAAGAGAGCGGCTAAAAGACCAACAGATGTAGGATGTTAGTAAAATCTCCAAGAGGTGCTATCTGGAGAAATAGATTGCATAAAAAAGAAGCATCAACACCGACCTGGAGAAAAAATCTACAGAGAAAGATACGAAGACAAGTTTCGACAACAAGCTGGTTTTTAAATTGTTTTTGTTTGTAAATGTTAATGGGGTCGGGTTTGGGAAGGTATTGTAGAGCACAAGGTTTAGAGAAAAGAGTTGTAAGTAGTTATAAGTTGATTATTCTCTGTCAAATGTTTAAAAAAACAATAAAGTTGTTATTTTTAACTTTAAATAGTGATTTTTGGAATAGTTCTTTGCCTATTGAATTTTAACAGAATACAGTACGGGGTGAATCCTTTCTGTTTTGTCGGTTTACATTTGCAGAGGGGTTTACCCCGTCACGTAACACCAACTTCTGTGGTTGCGTTGTTGTTTCACACATTTGTGAATTTTGCCGCATTAACGATTTTGAAGTTGTCCCCTCTACAGAATAGGTCCGTGCTTTTGCGCCATTGTACAAAAGGTGCAGTTTGTCTAAGCGACAGGGCTCCCTACAATGACATCCGACGCTGTTTCAATCTATCTATCCTGATATCGACCCATGGAAACAGCACTGCGCAGTCTCCTCGAGTCTGGAAGACAATCCCTTTACAGATAACGTTACATCCCGCTCTCAAGCGGCTTTTCATTCCATCGCTTTCAATTCCTCACAGAATCCGTTTGAACAGAATTTGTCACTGAGTCATTTGTTTTCAAATCCTGTGAGCAGAGGGTCACAGTTGGAGAGTGCTGAGCCCATAAACCAGAGGGTTGACCATACTCTGTGAACTGTACTCTGCTGTTCATCATTTCACTAACAGCAGGTAGATGTGTCTATGCTCTGCAAAGTTTCACGCTTGTTTTAAGAAGCACGATAAACATTTCCTGGTACCTGCTCTTGTTGTCACACAGACAACAACAACAGCAATAGTCGAGATTGTTTGCACTCCGACATCTGTTTTCTTCTCATGGGTGTTAAGATGATGGTCTGAAACGATTTCTTCTGTTCCCTGTCATTCTGGGATGATGTGAGCTGTGAAATTTATTCTCTGATCTTGGGGTAACGTGATAAAGCTTTTACATATCAGGTGCAGTGTGCCTGAGCGACAGGATATGCTGTAGTAACATCCCATGCTGATTCAGACAGCAGAGCCCTCGCTGTAACTTCGAGGAGGACACAGATAAAGTTCCCGATGACTGGGAGAGACCCTCTCTTTCCCTGCAGTTCTGTTTCAGAATGTTTCATCTGTTTCAGATGGCGTTAATTGCACAAGGTTCCCAAAGGAAGATGGGTTCCTGTGTATGTACAATCTCCCTTTTGTACAGCTTTCCAGAATTTGCATAACTCCCACTCCCTCTCGCCGCCTCCCTGATCCCCAAACCCGTGTTTGATATAGAGTTGAAGAGCACGTTCACGTTTCTCTCCCATGACACTGATTGCCATGCTACACGCCAGACGAAAAGCTGAAGACTGCGGGAAACTGCTGTGGTCAGCGCTAACAGAGTGGCCCAGCGGGAGCGTATTGGGCTCATAACCCCGAAATTAATGGATTGAAAACATCCTCTGCTCGTTGACAATTCCAGGTTTCAGTGTGTGTACTGTCCCCGCTAGTGTTCCTATATAACATAGCTCCATTCTACGTATTGCATGTTGTTTCACTTTCCGCTTCCTTTCACTCAATGTATCTGAAATGAATATTTCGTACTGATACACCCGCCAAATTTACACAGGTCAGGAAACACACTTGTGAAGGTCTGGAAGCTCTTTTCCTGTTCTCTGTCGGTCTGCTCTGATCTGATTCACAAATTCATTTGCCAGAGCTGGGAATAAACTGGTGAAGGTGAGGTATATCAGTTGTAGAGTGCTCTATGCGCATGACGCCCTGCAGTTATTCCCTATGCTGGTTCGAACAACAGTGTTCTCCCCGTGAAATGAAAAGCCGTGCGTGACAATTGGATCAACTTGTTGGAGACAGCATTATGACACTGACACAGTTCCGCATTATTATAACATCGATGGCCAATTATGAATAACCACAGAGATATCGAAGCTACAGAGAGTCACCATGGACTCGATGGGCTGAATAGCTTCTGTCGGCGCGTGAGTGACGCCACGCATTGATGCTGTCCCTCCTCCAGTCTCTGGGTCAGAGTGGCTGATGGTGAAACAATGTTCTATTTTAACCCTCCCTTCCGCGTTAGACTGTCTGCAGCCCCGCAGCTCAGGGCCGTGGGGATGACTCTCAGTGACTGAGGGTTTCGTTCGCATTCTCTTCATCTGGGACAGGTGTTAACTGCTGCCCGATCGCAGCGTAGAAACCGATGTCACTGTTACAGCCTTTCTGCAGGATTGCTGTGAAGATGGATTCTGAACAGCAAACAGGCTGCACAAAAATGCCTTCACATGAATTTACCTAGTGTCGAGAATCCGGAGGACATTCTGTTTTTCCCAACAGACAACTCTCAGATAAATGATATTTTCAGGAAGTTCCCAACAAACTTGCTGATTTCCAACACTTGATGGAACTGGCTGTGCCGATCAGAGCGAGCTTTAGAGCACATCCACGCTTGCCTCCCCTCACACTGCCTGCCATTGCAGGGAAATAGCTGAATACTCTGCCGATGGAGTCCAAGCAGAAGGGATAAACAGCACTGTCCCGTGAACAAGGAGACGGAATAAGAAGGCGATATTCTTGAAACTCTTTGGAGCTTAGAAATCCCAGAGCAAAGTGTAATGTAGTTAGATCTGAGCGACTTTAAACTGGTTTGGTGTTGGAAACGTAAGAATGTCACTTGTCTAGGGGCATGATCGTCACTTAGTAGCTTGAGTTAGTACTGGCATGTGAGAATTTCTTACTTCAGGTCGCCATCGAGCCTTGGTTGTTTGATTTCACTTTGCTCAGTCGCCCTATCAACTGTTTGATAAAACCAAGGTGTAAATCATGAAGTTGCACCCCTTGAAATAACGTTGAGTTCAGGGGTAATAAATGTCATTGTAGTGGGCATGGCACAGTACCACATGCAGTGAAAGTGAAACAAGTGTTTCAGGATGTTCACCCACACAATCCCTCTCTGAATAATTCCATCTGGATGTTTGCACAGTTCTGGGTTTGAACCTTTAGGAAGTGGGGACGGGAAAGGATTGGAAACAGCGCTGAACAGGTGAATGGGAATGGTCTGGTATATGAGTAGTGTCAACAATATAGGTCATTTGGAAAGTTGGGCAGTTTTCCTTGGAGAGCAGAAGGCCGATCTCCGTCGCCCTGTTGCGTTTTATAATGCTTAGTTACGAGAATGCCGCATGTTTGTGCACGGTGGAAGCAGCCACAGTAACAGTGGATAAGGCCACCTCCATTGTGCTAGATAACCCATGTACTGTTTTGGTTTCACTGTCACTCTCCCTGCTGCTTAATTCAGCAGCAATCCAACTCAGAGAACTGATCATGAGGTCGCTTTATTATCTCGGCAATACCTTTCGCCCTAGCTTTGAGCCCCGCCACCCTACTTCCGCACACCTAACATGATTCTGCAGACAGTCACAACTGCTTGGACCTGGTTTAGCATTCCTGACAAAGGGCTCCTGCCAGAAACGTTGATTTTCCAGCTTCTTGGATGCTGTCTTAACTGCTGTGCTTTTCAGCACTACTCTCATCTTGACTCTAATCTCCACCATCTGCAGTCCTCACTTTCGTCTGGTTCAGCAGGTGTCCTGACCGGTCTGAGAAAACCCGGACCAGATTTATTTCACCAGTGGCACTTCCTTCCGGCCATCAGGCAAATACACATTAGCAAGCCAAGCCATCTGCACCCCCATCACCACTTTCGAATCAGCTGCATTACCAGATGGGGTGTCCACACAGGCGGCAGAGCTCTTTGCTCTCACCAGAGCCTGCCTCCTGGCACAGAGTAGCACAGCCAATATCTACACAGACTCCAGATGTGTCTTTGGAGTCGTTCTGGACTTTGGCACAATATGGAAACAGAGGGTGTTCATCAGCTTAGCAGGGAGACCACTCCAACATGCTGCACTCATTGCCAACATCCAACAAGCAGTCCTGCTACCTGCCGCTGTCGCAATTATAAAATGCGATGCCAATAACTCTGCCACCGATCCTCCCGTCAACCAAGCAAATGCCTCAGCTGATGCAGCCACCCGGGAATCTACACTACCCTGGCCACTTATTCCCTGCAGATCCCCAGGGTGGTGAAACCGCCAGAGTCCCCTGGCTCTCTCGATGCAGTCCCAACAGATCAGCAAGCTGCCACGCCAAAAGAGAGGGCCGCATGGGCCCGCATTGGTGCCATACAATCACTGTTCTTACAGGTTCTTACCCACCCCTGCATCTTTTAACTGAAAGCCCACCTCCACTTACTGGCCCTGGTGGTACACGGAATCGGGCACACAGGCAAGATGCTGTCAGCCATTCCTTGTATGCAGCGGGAGTCGCTGCAGCTACCCAAGCTCTGCTGTCACAGTGCCTCATCTGTCTACCGAAAAATGCAGGGACGCCGATGGCCAAAAGTGACTACATGCCAGTTCCTGAGGGTCCATTCACCCACCTTCTAATTGACCTTGCCCATGTGCCTCAGAAGGAGGAATAAACATTTGTCCTAGTTATTGTTGACATGTTTTCAAAGTGGGTAGAGTCATTCCCCATAAACAAAAAATGACGCCAGAGCAGTGGTAAAGTATATCCTGCAGGACCTTATCACAAGAGTTTTATATCCCAGGACGCATAGAAACATAGGGGGGATGGTGCCCATTTCTCCGCGAAGCTCATTACTGCTGACTGTGACGCCCTTGGGATACCCTGGAGATACAACATTCTGTACCACCCACCAGTCTTCTGGAATAGTGGAGAGCCATTGTAGATAACTGGAAGGTAGTAAACATGATCCATCTATATACACAGGGAAGAAGAGATAATGTGGAGGACTGCAGACCAATTGATTTGACATATGTAGGGAAAGAGTTGGAATCCATTATATAAGATGTATATTGGGTAGTTAGAAGTGAACAGCAACATTGCAGAGAGTCACAATGCATTTCTGAAGAGACATCATGCCTGAGAAACTTCGGAAATATTTGAAGTTGTTTCTTGCAGCATAGACCACAGACAACCAGTGGAAGTAGTGTATTTGGATTTTCAGAAGTCTGGGCGGGCGGGAAAAATTTCTGGCTGTAACAGCTGCTCCTTTTTTGAGGTATTTTAGGTGTTGGAGGTGGATTTCCTCGAATTCCAGAAGCAGCAATTACTGTTTTGTATGCTGTTGCATTGTTTTGGAACTTTGGAAAAAAACAGTCAAAGCAACAGCAGTTTTAAGAGGGAAAAGAACAGGCAAAGGAAGCACATGGTGAGGGGACGTAACTGACAGGACAGCGTACCTGCACAGTTACTGCCTTTGCTATTTGAATTCATGTATCGCTGGATATCGGAGTGCCTCTAGGAAAATTAACAAACAGTGAAATTTACAACTGGTTTAAGGAACTGTTTGGGCAACGTTCCCAGACAGATAGTGAATTGTTTTAACTGTGTCCTACAGAAAGTCTGCAGAAGTGAGTAGAGTGGGTTCTTCCTTAATTATATGTTTTTGAGATATGTCTCTTGATTAATCTTAAAATCTAAGCCATAAATATTAATTTTATCTTGGGCAGTGTTTTGTAGAGGATAAAGACAGTTTTCTTTTTCTGGGTCTGTAGATTGTGAAGGACCACAAATGGCCTCAGTAGTGCTTCTTGTCAGATGTGGGCGTTTAAGGAGGATTTAAGGGTTACTGTGGAATATATCTGCAATAAATGCTTCTGGTTGCCAATCCTATCAGATCGAATGGATCGGTTGGAGAGATAGTTTAAGACAATGAAGAATTGGTAACAGCAACAGTATGTGATGGATGGCAGTTATAGGAAGGGGGGAAAGTCTCAGATACAGTTACATAGATGGGTTAACTCCAAGAAAGGCAAGAGAGTTAAGCAGCTAGTGCAGGAGTCTTCTGGCCCTGTCCCCATTTCAAACAAATATGCTGGTTTGGAAAATGTAGCGGGTGATGGATTCACAGGGGAACGTTGCACGAGCAGGCAATTTTCTGGTATGGAGACTGGCTCTAATGCAACAAGGGATACGTCGGATTCCACGAGGTCAATTGTGTTAGGTGACTCGCTAGTCTGATGTACAGACAACGGTTCTGTGGCCAGCAGAGAAAAAAGCAGAATGGTGTACTGCTTCCCTGGTGCCAGGATCAAGGATGTCTCAGAAAGGGTGCAGAATGTTCTCACAGGGCAGAGGGGTCAGCAAGAGATCATTGTCCAAACTGGAACCAACGACATAGGAAGGGAAAACGTTTGAGATTATGGACGGAGATTGCAGGGTGTTAGGCAGAAATTTAAAAAGGAGGTTCACGTGAGTAGTATTATCTGGATTACTCCCGGCGCTACGAGCTAGTGAGGGCAGGAATGGAGGGATAGAGCAGATGAATGCATGGCTATGGAGCTGGTGTATGGGAGAAGTATTCACATTTTTGGATCACTGGAATCTCTTTTGGGGTAGAAGAAACCTCAACCAGAAGGACGGATTGTACCTGAATTGGAAGGGGACGAATATACTGGCAGGGAGATTTGCTACAGATGCTCGGGAGGATTTAAAGTAATAAACGGGGAGGGGGGGGGGGGGGGAATGGGGGCAGGGAGTTAGTGAGGAAATAGATCAATCTGAGATTGGTATAATTGAGAATAGAAACGAGTAAAACAGTCAGGGCAGGAAGGGACAAGGTAGGACTAATAAAGTAAACTGCATTTATTTCAATGCAAAGGGGCCTAACAGGGAAGGCAGATGAACTCAGGGCATGGCTCGGAACATGGGACTGGGATATCATAGCAATTACAGAAAGATGGCTCAGGGATGGGCAGGACTGGCAGCTAAATATTCCAGGATACAAATGCTACAGGAAAGATAGAAAGGGAGGTAGGACAGGAGGGGGTGGGGCGTTTTTGCTTAGGGATAGCATTACAACTGTACTGAGGGATGATATTCCTGGAAATTAATCCAGGGAAGTTACTTGGGTAGAACTGAGAAATAAGAACGGGATGATCACCTTATTGGGATTGTATTATTCCCTACTAGTCAGACAGAAATTGAGAAACAAACTTGCAAGGAGATCTCAGCTATCTGTAAGAAAATAGGGTGATTATGGTAGGAGATTTTAACTTTCCAAACATAGACGAGGACTGCCACGTGTGAAGGGTCTGGATGGAGAGGAATTTATTAAGTGTGTACAAGAAACTTTTCTGATTCAGTATGTGGTTGAACCTACTAGAGAAGGTGCAAAACTTGACCCACTCTGGGGAAATAAGGCAGGGCAGGTGACTGAGGTGACAGTGAAGGTGCACTTTGGGGCCAGCTACCATAATTCTATTATATTTAAAATAATTATGGAAAAGGATAGACCAGATCTAAAAGTTGAAGTTCTAAATTGAAAAAAGGCCCATTTTGAAGGTATTGACAAGAACTTTCAAAACCTGTTTGGGGGCAGATGTTCACAGGTAAATGGACGGCTGGAAAATGGGAAACCTTCAGAAATGAGATAATAAGAATTCAGAGAAAGTATATTCCTGTTTGGATGAAAGGAAAGGCTGGGAGGGAGAGGGAATGCTGGCTAACTAAAGGGTTTAATTAATAAAAAGAAGGAAGCATCTGTCAGGTAGAGACAGGATAGATCTTGAGAATCCGTAGAAGAGTATAAAGGCAGTAGGAGTATACTTAAGAGGGAAATCAGGAGGGCAAAAAGGGGTCATAGCTTTAGTAAACACAATTAAGGAGAATCCAAAGGAATTTTACAAATACATTAAGGTCAAAATCATAACTAGGGAGAGAATAGAGCCCCTCAAAGATCAGCAAGGCAGTCCTTGTGTGGAGCTGCAGGAAATGGGGGAGAGACTAAACGAGCATTTTGCATCAGTATTTACCGTGGAAACGGATATGGAAGACATAGAATGTCAGGAAATAGATGGTTACACGTTGAAAAATGTCCATATTCCAGAGGAGGAAGTGCTGGACGTCTTGAAATGGGTAAAGGTGGATAATTTCCCAGGACCTGAACAGGTGTACTATAGAACTCTGTGGGAAGCCAGAGAAGTGATTGCTGGGCTTCTTGCTGAGACATTTGTACCGTTGATAGTCACAGGAAAGGTGCCAGAAGACTGGAGTTTGGCAAACGTAGCACCACTGTTTAAGAAGGATGGTACGGACAAGCCAGGGGACTATAGGCCAGTGAGCCTGACGTCGGTGGTGGACAAGTAGTTGAAGGGAATCCTGAAGGACAGGATGTACATGCATTTGGAAAGACAAGGACTGATTAGGGATAGTCAACATGGCCTTTCCGTGGGAAATCATATCTCACAATCTTGATTGTGTTTTTTGAAGAAGTAACAAAGCGGGCAGAGCGGTAGATGTGATCTATATGGACTTCACGAACGCATTCGACAAGATTCTCCATGGGAGACTGGTTAGCAAGTTTAGATCTCTCGGAATACAGGGACAACTAGCTGTTTGGATACAGAACTGACTCAATTTTGAAGACACAGGGTTGAGGTGGAGGGTTGATTTTCAGACTGGAGACCTGTGACCTGTGGAGTACCACAAGGATCATTGCTGGGTCCTCTATTTTTTGTCAATTGCATAAATTATTTGAATGCGAGCGTAAGAGGTATCGTTAGTAAGTTTGCAGATGACAACAAAGCAGGAGGTGTAGTGGACAGTGAAGAAGGTTACCTCAGAGTACAACAGGATCTTGATCAGATGGGCCAATGTGCTGAGAAGTGGCAGATGGAGTTTAATTCAGATAAATGCGAGGTGCTGCATTTTGAGAAAGCAAATTTTAGCAAGACTTATACACTTAATGGCAATGTCCTGGGGAGTGTTGCTGAACAAAGAGACCTTGGAGTCCAGGTTCATGGCTCCTTGAAAGTGGAGTCGCAGGTAGATAGGATAGCTAAGGCGGCGTTTGGTATGCTTTCCTTTATTGGTTAGAGTATTGAGTATTGGAGTTGGGAGGTCATGTTGCAGCTGTACGGGACACTGGTTAGGCCACTGTTGGAATATTGCGTGGAATTCTGGTCTCCTTCCTATCGGAAATATGTTGTAAAAATGGAAAGGGTTCAGGAAAGATTTACAAGGATGTTGACAGGGTTGGAGGATTTGAGGTAAAGGGAGACGCTGTACAGGCTGAGGCTGTTTTCCCTTGAGCATTGGAGGCTGAGTACACCTTATAGAGATGTACAAAATTATGAAGGGCATGGAGAGGATAAATAGATAAAGTATTTTCCCTGGTGTTGTGGAGTCCAGAACGAAAGCGTATAGGTTTGGGTGAGAGGAGAAAGATGTTGGGCGGCACGGTGGCACAGTGGCAAGCAATGCTGTCTCACGACGCCAGAGACTCGGGTTACAATTCCCGTTTCAGTTTGTGTGGACTTTGCACATTCTCCCGATGTCTGCGTGGGATTCCTCCCACAATCTAAAAATGTGCAGGTTAGGTGAATTGGCTATCCTGAATTACCCGCAGTGTAAGGGTTAAATGAAGGGGGCTGCGTCTGGGTGGGTTGCGCTTCAGCGGGTCATTGTGGACTTGGTTCCACACTTTAAGAAATCTAAACGTAAAAGAGACCTAAGGGCAACTTTTTCACACAGACGGTGGTACGTGTATGGAATGAGCTGCCAGAGGATGTGGTGGAGACTGGTACAATTGCAGCATTTTAAAAGCATTTGGATGGTTATATGAATAGCAAGAGTTTGGAGGAATATGGCCCGGATGCGGGCAGGTGGGACTAGATTGGGTTGGGATATCTGCTAGACATGGACGGATTGGACTGAAGGGTCCGTTTCCATGCTTTACATCTCTATGCCTTATAACTCACACAGTGAGTTCGTAAATGCAATTAGTGCGAATGGTATTTGGAGGAATACGTGTAATTGGAAAGATAAAGTTAGGTTGGAGTTTGTTTCAGGGAATCGGAATATAGAGGTAAAGACATCATGAAGCAGTTGCATAGAGTGTTGGTGAGAGTGTACCTGAGGTATTGAGTGCAGTGTTGGCGACCTAATCAAAGAAAGATTACACTGATCACAGAGGACATGCAATGGACATTCTCCAGATTAACTCCTGAGATGACAAGATTTTCTGATGGGGAGATTTGTCTTGCGACCTTTTCAGTTTCAAAGCATGAGAGGTGATCGCAGTGAAATTTCAAAAATCTATGATACATGTGATGAGGTGGAAATAAATAGGATGTTTCTCTAGCTGTCTACTCTATATTTAAGGCAAATAATGACAGGATAAGGGATATTCCATTTAAGACCGTAATAAGGAGGAATTCTTTCCTCGGAGGGTACTGACTAACACAGGGGCATGGAAGCCTGTTGGCAGAGCAAGATTAAGGAGAATCCCCAGATATTCTTCACGTATATCAAGTGGAACAGAACAACCAGGGAACATGTAGGGCCTATTAGTAACTTCCCAAATTGCATCCCAACTCAACTTCATGGTAGAAGGGTGTTTGTGTGACTGGAGACTAATTTCCCCGGTGTATCACAGAGATCAATGCTGTGTCCCTTATTATTTGTGTTATTCATAAGTGAAGTGAATGTGAAATGGGTAGAGGGAGTGTGATAAGTAAGTTTGTGTTTAACTCAAAGATTGGCCAGGTGGTTGGCAGTGAGGAGGAAGGTCTTATGTTACAGGAAGATACAGCTGGAGTGGTCAGATGGTCAGATCAATGGCAGATGGAATGTAACCCTGATAAATATGAAGTGATACACTTTGGAAGAAGGAAACAGACAGGGGAGGATTCAATGAATGGCATCACATTAGGAAGCTCAGAGCGTGCTTCTCCACACATCCCTGAATATGACTGGATATGATAATTGATTAGTTCAGCATGACTTTAAAGCCTTTATTCATTGACCCAAAGATTATACGAGTTTTATATAGCACTTTGGTAAGGCCAAATGAAATATTGTGTGGAGTTCTGGGAGCCACATTACAGGAAGGATGTGATTGTACTGGATGAGGTGCAGAAGAGATTCACCAGGATGTTCCCTGTGATGGAACATATGAGCTGTGGAGAGAGGCTGGGTAAGCTCGAGTTATTTATTTTGGAGCAGAGGAAGTTGAGTGGTTAAGTAATTCAGCTTTAAGATTACAAGGGGAATGGACAGGGTGAATAGACCACAACTGTTCTTTTTAGCCAAAGTGTCAGCTTTCTTACAGTCTGAAACCAGAGAATGGAGAATGGAGAACAGAGAAACATGACACAACTACATCACTTGTGCCTTCACAGTAAAATACATAAACAAAGCCTTCCCAGCAATAGGAGAAAACCTGAGTGTGATGAGAAAATTATGTAGAATTAAATTAGTAAATAAACTAATTTGGAGTAATTATTGGAGCTGAAAATAATGGGCATAGGAAAAAATCAACACACATTGATGAAATGGGAAACATGTTTGAGAAACTGACTGGTAGATTAATTACAGAAAAAAAAACAATAGATTTTGGATTGGATTTTCAGCAAGAACTTGGATTTTCAGCAAGAATTTTAAAGAGTCCCAAGCCTAGTGTGCAAAGTAAAAGCACATGGGATCGGGGGTAATATATGAACATGGTGTTAAAATGGGAGTGTTGACAGGAAACAATGAGTAGGAATAAATGGATGGTTTTCAGTTTGGAAGGTTCATGAGGCATCGCAATGATTCAAAAATCTATGATACATGTGATGAGGTGGAAATAAATAGGATGTTTCTCTAGCTGTCTACTCTATATTTAAGGCAAATAATGACAGGATAAGGGATATTCCATTTAAGACCGTAATAAGGAGGAAATTCTTCCCTCGGAGGGGACTGACTAACACTAATCTATCCAACTCACCCTCGTTTAGCATCCCTCCAATCACTCCCTGTTTCCAAATTGTGCAGTTCTACAGCTTGATGTTCGACTGGGGCAACACTACTATTATAGGACAAGCCAAACAGAGAACAGCCAGGGAATTCCTTGAGGCATGGCACTCATCCACAGATTCTATCAACAAACACATCGACCTGGACCCAATGTACCATCCACTGCAGCAGAGAGCTGGAACTGACAACCGGAAGCGGCAGAGACAAATGCCGGAGGATATTGCAGTAAATACTTCGATATTGCAATAAAAATACAGTATTTTTATACGTTCTGTGTTGCAATGATCGTACACAACTTTGTCAGTGTTCCCTCCACTCCCCTTCTGCAGGACCAATTTTGTAAAACAACTGATTAATGATGGACACTCGCATGGACAGCCCGAGCTTCTTATTTGTTTCGGATGTTTAACGATTTTTGTTATCTCTAGTCCTTGTGATCTTTCTATAATGCATTCCAAAGTTCGGGGCTGTGCCCTTTTTAGTCATACCTCTCGTTGTTTATCTTGCATGAATTCTATTCTCCAATGGGCAGGCTATCTCTTACCAAATTCCGTAATCACATTTTACATTAAAAAATTGATTCTGTTACAAAATTCGTAATATTATTATTATTTCTACTGTTAACCTTTCTTCTTAGCGCATTAGACAAGATATGTCAGGCATCTCTTTAAAGTTTTATAATTATGTTGAAATCTGTGTCCATGATTATTTACCAAATATTTAACTAGAACTTATTACTATTGTAAACAGTTTCAAAAGCGCAGCTAGCTTCTGAAAGATAACTTGAGTTGCTGTTTTTGTTGATGAAAAGAATCCTTACTGAGATCAGAATAAGTTACCTTTTGTAGTGATTCTTCAACGTTTTTGTGCTACGATTTCATTATTTCATCTGTGTTCTGTTACAAATCATCAATTTTTTCAAAAAAGAACTTTCTTTATCACTATGTTGGCATGTTTCAGAATCTTGCGAATCAGATTATCCTTTCTTTTGCCTTCGAATAATACCCTTCTCAAAGGCCCTTTTTTCACTAATGCTGAAGCAATCTATTTTAATTTCTGGCTATTTTGTGGCTCTTCAAAAACAGACAGTTGAAATAGACTTTTAAATTTTGGCCACTACATGTCTCTAAAAAAAGGCAGCTCCAACTCTCACTATGATCTGCCGGAACTGTATATAAACAAATAGTGTCACTCTAGTGAGATACATGCGACAATGAATCCTATCAAATCAAATGAAACCAAATTTAATGATAGAGAGAGAGAAATTGTCACAAGGTCAATAAACCCAGATCGAACACTGCAGCCTGCCACATCCAGCCAAAACTCGTGATAGACGATTAAACAACTAACTGAATTATTCCCATTCTATCAATGGATCAGCTCTGCACATCAGTGTAAAAAAAAAACAAGGAAATAGTATCTGTACCATCCTAGCCAGGGGTGTTGAATCAATGATTCAATTCACCGTCATCATGATGCCCACAGAATCACAGATCAGTCTTCAACCAATTCGATTCGCTGCACGTGCCATGAAGAAACAGCTGAACACAGTAGATACGACAAAGGCAATGGGTTCTGACACCATTCCTGCAATAGGACTGAAGACTTGTGTTGCACAACAAGCCATGTCCCTGGGGAAGCGATTTCCTTCCAGCTCCAACTCTGACATCTCCCTGGCAATGTGGAAAATTACTCAGTGTGTCCAGTTCCTAAACGGGGAAAAATTACAATCTGACCAATTACAACCCTCTCAGTCTCATCACAATAGTCAAATTGGGAGTTCTTTTTGATAGAGCTGTCAAGCAGCACAGACATAACTTCCTCAGTGTGGTTTCTGATAGGTCCCCATGTGGAGATGGTGCTGTTTTGGAAAAGTCACTGGATTAATAATCCAGACCAGACTAATGCTCTGGCAGCTGGTGGAAGTTAAAAACAATTAATAAAGTATTGAGATCTCAAATCTGGTGTCAGTAACAGTGACCTTGAAGTCAATGTCGATCGTAAACACCAATTTGCTTTTCCAATGTACTTTGAGGAAGTGAATCTCCCGTGCTTTCCTGGTCTGGCCTAAAAGTGACTCCAGACACACAGACATGTGATAAACTCTTCAATTGTCTCTGAAAAGGCCAAGCAAGACACTCTATTGTATCAAACTGCTCTGACATCTTAATGGATAAAACCTGACAGAACACCCAGCCCCCTCAGTATGTAAAAGGGAAACTGGAAAGACAGTCCTGTTGACCCTGCAGAGACGTCCTTCCTAACAGCTGTGAACTTGTGACAACATTTACAGAGCTTTCCCAAAGACTGCACAGAAACATCGGAAATTGGCGAATTCGGCCAATCAGTTTCAATTATGCCCCAATCAAGTTTGAATGTGGTATTTTTACAATGTTAAAACCAATGAAACGATCCGACGTTTTGTGAGACAAATAACGGACATTTTGAACAGTTACCCAGGGCGGCAAAGAACAGCAAAGAGAGCAGCTAAAAGACCAACAGATGTAGGATGTTAGTAAAATCTCCAAGAGATGCTATCTGGAGAAATAGATTGCATAAAAAAGAAGCATCAACACCGACCTGGAGAAAAAATCTACAGAGAAAGATACGAAGACAAGATTCGGCAACAAGCTGGTTTTTAAATTGCTTTTGTTTGTAAATGTTAATGGGGTCGGGTTTGGGAAGGTATTGTCGAGCACAAGGTTTAGAGAAAAGAGTTGTAAGTAGTTATAAGTTGATTATTCTCTGTCAAATGTTTAAAAAACAATAAAGTTGTTATTTTTAACTTTAAATAGTGATTTTTGGAATAGTTCTTTGCTTATTGAATTTTAACAGAATACAGTACGGGGTGAATCCTTTCTGTTTTGTCGGTTTACATTTGCAGAGGGGTTTACCCCGTCACGTAACACCAACTTCTGTGGTTGCGTTGTTGTTTCACACATTTGTGAATTTTGCCGCATTAACGATTTTGAAGTTGTCCCCTCTACAGAAAAGGTCCGTGCTTTTGCACCATTGTACAAAAGGTGCAGTTTGTCTAAGCGACAGGGCTCCCTACAATGACATCCGACGCTGTTTCAATCTATCTATCCTGATATCGACCCATGGAAACAGCACTGCGCAATCTCCTCGAGTCTGGAAGACAATCCCTTTACAGATAATGTTACATCCCGCTCTCAAGCGGCTTTTCATTCCATTGCTTTCAATTCCTCGCAGAATCCGTTTGAACAGAATTTGTCACTGAGTCATTTGTTTTCAAATCCTGTGAGCAGAGGGTCACAGTTGGAGAGTGCTGAGCCCATAAACCAGAGGGTTGACCATACTCTGTGAACTGTACTCTGCTGTTCATCATTTCACTAACAGCAGGTAGATGTGTCTATGCTCTGCAAAGTTTCACGCCTGTTTTAAGAAGCACGATAAACATTTCCTGGCACCTGCTCTTGTTGTCACACAGACAACACCAACACCACTAGTCGAGATTGTTTGCACTCCGACATCCGTTTTCTTCTCAGTGGTGTTAAGATGATGGTCTGAAACGATTTCTTCTGTTCTCTGGCCAAAACGATGGCCAAAAGTGACTACATGCCAGTTCCTGAGGGTCCATTCACCCACCTTCTAATTGACCTTGCCCATGTGCCTCAGAAGGAGGAATAAACATTTGTCCTAGTTATTGTCGACATGTTTTCAAAGTGGGTAGAGTCATTCCCCATAAAAAAAATGACGCCAGAGCAGTGGTAAAGTATATCCTGCAGGACCTTATTACAAGAGTTTTATATCCCAGGACGCATAGAAACATACGGGAGATAGTGCCCATTTTTCCACGAAGCTCATTACTGCTGACTGTGACGCCCTTGGGATACCTTGGAGATACCACATTCTGTACCACCCCCCAGTCATCAGGAATAGTGGAGAGAATGAACAGCACCCTCAAAACCACCCTCCCCAAAATCACTCGGGACACAGGACTGGTTTGGCCTGACGGCCGGCCATTGGTACTTCACACAGTAAGTGGACAGGGAAACCGAATGACGGAAATTACACAATTTGAAGTGCTAATGGAATGATCCATGCCCGCAGCCACCGGACTCCCAAAACTAGCCAATGACACAGCGCTACTCTTAACACAGAAAACTCTCTTGGATTACGTTCAAGCCATGAGTAGAAGGATCACTGTAAACCAAGATTTGCTAAAAGCTGTGATGTACGTGGGTGCTTCTTATCTTCCTGCTGGTGGAAACTAAATAAAAATTCGTGCACCTTGTGTCTTTCACTGTGTCTCAAACCTCCACACACACAACATGGGTGCTGAGGAAAAAATAAGCACTACCGCAGTTAGACAATAGTATGGGGGTACAAAAAAAGCAAACAAAAATAAAGCTGTCGTGTCCACACCACGGCAGGAACCACTTCACCCGTTTAAACTGGGCACTATGTAATGAGACAGTCCGTACCGAAAGATTCTCTCTCCCCGAGATGGAAAGGACCACTCCTGGTCTGTCTCACTACCACGACAGCTGTCATGCTCTCAGGTAGACCAGAATGCGACCCAGTGAAAGAGGGTCCGCCTCCATAGAAGGACAACAAAGCAGAACATGATACAGTTCCAGACACCATAGAGGGATCCAGCTGCTCGCTGCACCCATTGGGATCATCACTCTTGGTCTGACCTGAACAACACCACTGATCGGTAACAGGGCACCCAGAACAGGGCACGTAATCCATCGTGAGCCGTGGGTGAGCATTTTCCTTGACATGACCCAGGTTTGTGCACAAAGGTAAACCAGACCAGCTGCTGGGTCTGTGCCCGTATCCTTGAACATTCCCACGGGGGCATTCCCCACGGCGCAGTCCCTTTTAACACCACAGAGATGGCAGAATTGTGGCTGAAACTGGACAGGTCCCAGGGGTCACAACGCTCAGTCTGCTAACCTGACCGGCCATTCTTGTGGCTAATAGCTCAGACTACTGGAAATCCGCAGGATACCACCTCGACAAATTCACAGGATGGTTCTACGCAGCCCAGAACCTCTCACATGAACACCCAACCTTGACCACCACTGACACCATCGCACGGGGGTCTCGCAGACAAACCATGTGCCTAACGGGATGCCAACATGGGTGGCAGGGTGGAGCTGACGCACTAACTCACTGCAGCACTCTTGTCTGTAGCAGAGTGCAGCATCCTGGATTTACTTGGCCACAACATGTCTGCCCACAATTCCATTTTCAATAATATTTGGACAGGAACCCAAACCCAGCAAAATTTAAGGCAGGTGCATCTCCAATGTGTCCTAAATGCAAAATAGAGGTGGGCACTCTTGTACACTGCTTATGGACCTGTCATAAGATCCGTAGCAAGTACCCTGACAGAAATTTTAGGAACAGAAATTAAAGTGGACCCTGTATCTCTCCTCTTGGGCTTTTCGAACTTTCCCTCCCTGGACACGTACGGGAAGAGACTATTTTCTATTCTTTCTTTCTGTGCAAGGAAAAATATTTTGGTGAACTGGGCGGCTGAGGGCCCTCCTGGACTTTCAAATTGGCACAGACTAATTATGGAATGTATTCCCCTTGACTTCCTTCCAAATATGGTGCACCGAAAGACCGAATTATTTTATAAAATATGGCAGCCCTTTTTGAATTACATAAATACTGATATTTCGGCTATCCTAACAAGGGCTTTTATTTAATTGAGATTACAAACCTGGCTGGTCCAGGGCCCCTTGGGGAGGAATCCCGCACGAATACGGGTTTTATTATATCTGATGCTAACACATCCCGAGCATGTAAGAGACTTAAATATACACTCTGGTTAGTTGTAGGTTAGATTAGTAGATAGTTGAGTTTTGTTTGTTTTTTTTCTTTCTTTTTTTCGGTTTTCTTTGTTGTTTTATTTTTTTGTTAAATTTTGGCTATTGTATATTTGAGCTAATTGTATATCAATGTTTATATCTGAGAGTTTTGTTTATTTTTGTAAACTTGTAAAAATGTTAAATTTCTAGGAAAAATATCTATCTTTAAAAAAATGGAAAGATATAAAAGAGACCTAAGGGGCTACGTTTTCATACAGAAGGTGGTGCATGTATTGAATGAGCTGCCAGAGGAAGTGGTGGAGGCTAGTACAATTGTAACATTTCAAAGGCATTTGGATGGGTATATGAATAGGAAGGGTTTGGAGGGACATGGGCCGGATGCTGGCAGGTGGAACTAGATTGGGTTGGGATATCTGGTCGGCATGGACGGGTTGGACTGAAGAGTCTGTTTCCATGCTGTACATCTCTATAACTCGATGACTCTATAACCGGGCCTTTACCAATCATGTCACTGGTGCCACAGAATAGCTTCACGTGCTCATGTCCAACACCACTTCCAGTCCCTATCCACATCCATCCCCCATCTCGAAGGCCTCAAAGCCCTCCGCTTCTTCCTTTCCCGCAGAACCAACCAGTACCCTTCCACTGACACCCTCCTTCGACTGACTGAACTGGTCCTCACTCTGAACAACTTCCCTTTCCAATCCTCCCACTTCCTCCAAACCAGATGAGTAGCCATGGGCACCCGCATGGGCCCCAGCTATGCCTGCCTCTTCGTTGGATATGTGGAACAGTCCATCTTCTGGCACCACCACCCACCTTTCCTTCTGCTACATCGATGACTGTATCTGCGCTGCCTCGTGCTCCCACAAGGAGGTTGAACAGTTCATCCACTTTACTAACACCTTCCACCCCGACCTCAAATTTACCAGGACTGTCTCAGACCACTCCCTCCATTTTCCGAGACCTCTCCATTTCTATCTCGGACGACCGACTCAACACGGACGTTTAGTATAAATCGACTGACTCCCACAGCTACCTAGATTACACCTCCTCCCACCCTGTCCCATGTCAAAACGCCATCCCATATTCCCAATTCCTTCGCCTTTGCCGCATCTGCTCCCAGGAGGACCAATTCCAATACAGAACAACCCAGATGGCCTCCTTTTTCAAAGACTGCAATTTCCCCTCAGACGTGGTTGACAATGCTCTCCACCGCATCTCCTCCACTTCCCACTCCTCCGCCTTTAAACCCGCCCCTCCAATCGCCACCAGGACAGAACCCCACTGGTCCTCACCTACCACCCCATCAACCTCCAGATACATTGTATCATCCTTCCTCATTTCCATCACCTCCAAACAGACCCCACCACCAAGGATATATTCCACACCCACCACTATCAGCGTTCTGAAAAGAGCACTGCCTCCGCGACTCCCTCGCCAGCTCTACACTCACCACCAAATCAACCTCCACTCCCGGCACCTTCCCCTGCAACCGCAAGAAATGCAAAACTTGCGCCCACACCTCCCGCTCATTTCCCAAGGGATCCTTCTATATCCATCAGAAATTCACCTGCTCCTCCACACACATTATTTACTGCATCCGCTGCACCGATGTGGCCTCCTATACAATGGGGAGACTGGCCGCCTACTTGCAGAACGGTTCAGAGAACACCTCTGGGACACCCGCACCAACCAACCCAACTGACCCCTGGCTGAACACTTTAACTCCCCCTCGCACTCCGCCAAGGACATGCACATCCTTGGCCTCCTCCATCCCCAGACCATGGCAACAGGATGCCTGGAGGAAGAGCGCCTTAACTTCTGCTTTGGAACCCTCCAAACGTCAGGGATGAATGCAGATTCCTCCAGCTTCCTCATTTCCCCTCCCCCACCTTTTCTCAGTCCCAACCCTCAGACTCAGTACCGCCTTCTTGACCTGCAATCTTCTTCCCGACCTCTCCGCCCCCACCCCTTCTCCGGCCTATCACCCTCACCTTCACCTCCTTCTACCTATCGCATTCCCAAACGCCCCTCCCCCAAGTCCCTCCTCCCTACCTTTTATCTTAGCCTGCTTGGCACACCCTCCTCATTTCTGAAGAAGTGCTTATGCCCGAAACGTCGTTTCTCCTGCTCTTTTGATGCTGCCTGACCTGCTGCGCTTTTCCAGCAACACATTTTTAAGCTCTGATCTCCAGCATCTGCAGTCCTCACTTTTTCCACCGCCACTTCCAGTTTGGGTATTCGCGGCTGTGCCACAAAGTTTGTCTGATTCTGGTTCCAGGAACTGGAGTTATGTGACTGACTGCAGCAATCTGTACTTCCTTTTGTGGGGAAGTTGGTGAAGAAACTGTTATTAACACATAGTTAATAACACATTGTTATTGAAACATACGTTGCACCAATATCCCGCACCATCCCCTGAACCTTTTTTTTCTAGAAATCTATCAAACTCAGTCTTCAACGTGGAACCACCACAGCGTCTGGTAATATCGAATTTAAAGATTCAGCTAATTCTGAATTCCCAAATGTCTGCAGTCGCTCACGTAATATTCCTGCTGTGTATCTGATTCTCTTCCTAACGCATCCTCTGTCTCTGTAATTATTGCTATTTTTAGGAGCGGGTCTTTGCATGACACAGTGGTGGTTTGAATGCTAAAATACTCTGCATTGTGGCCGCAGTAAGGTCGTTTGAATCCGATGCACTGCATTTTACTCCTTGTGATTAATGCTAAAGAAACACAGAAAGGAATCAGTTGATTTTACATGAAGGCATTCTCTGAGATTATGTCTTTTTTCCATCAAATCCCCCTCTCTCTCTCACATCTCTGCGAGTCAGATATCAGGATACAGACTCACCATTCTCGGAGAATTCCCTACCTCCCGCAATCACTTACCTCCTTTCAGTTCCCCGTCCCATTATCCTTACAATCACTTTCACGTTCACCTCCTTCAGTCTGTGTTGCTGTGCTCACTGTTACAGGGTGGCCATGCCCAAGTCTTACCATCGGGACGTTCAAATTAGTTGATCCATTTGGCTACCGCGGTTGTGAGCTCAATCCACATGGCGCAGCTTTTACTGACATGGACCAGTGAGTATTGAAACATCAGGCTCAGGAAAAGGGCACAGGGAAGCATTGAGGAAAATAAACTTTATTCAAAAAACACCAGTTTCTGTCGACTTTCGCATCATTTATTTCACTTGTTCATTCGGCTCTAGCGAGACTATTGTGTGTAGTTATGCAGGGGAGATTTGCCAGGCTATTGTCTGGCTGAAGAAGCGAGATTGGACAAACTGGAATTGTTTTTCTTAGAGAAGAGGAGATTGAGAGGGGCATGATTAAGATGTACAAAGTACTGAGGGATATGAATAGCGTAGACTGAAACACATGTTACACTTTTATGGAGATTTCAATCACGGGAGGCCATCGATTTAAGGTCAGAGGCGGAAAGATTAGAGTGAATGCGTAGAAAACCGTTTTCAAACAGTGGGTGGTTGAAATGGGGAATACAATGTATGCAAGGGTCGGAGAGGCAGAAATCCACATAACTTTCCGAACTATTCAAATGTGAATTTATGATGCCAAGACATACAAGGATGTGGGTCAAGTGATTTGAAAAGGAGTTGGGATAGTTAAGCAATTGTTATTGAGCAATACAGATACTCTGTTCCAAGTACGGATTATTGATACCTATCCTTCCATTCTCCAAGGGACATGTCACAGGAAGAACTGTGCTGTCTGAATCAGCGTGGGGGAGTACTATTGCTCCCGGGGAGACAGGGTGTCAGTGACAGTGCAAACACGTAACTTCTCAACCTGCACCTGGTGCTGTTGTTGAAATGAAAATCATTTGATACTTTTGCTCCGTAGTGAGGTGTTTACTTCTAGCAGGTAGCTCAGGAAGATATACATTCTACTGCCCTTTTCCCACTGGCCCACACCACTGAATACCGGCACTATGCAGGACAGTTGCTCTCTATACACCATCGTCCAATCCTCCTTGACCCCCAGCTCTTCCACATTTGGCACCATTGCACGAAATCCCAGAAGGTGTATTGCTGCTCGTTAACGATGTCTCCCCTCACTGTGTAAGGTTCCACTGATTTATCTGCCCATCACTCAATTTAGCAAACTGCATTTCCTGCTCAGAATGTGGTCTCATCGAGACTGTGGAGAGAAAAACAAAGCGAGTGACAAACATGAGTACACCTCCGTTCTGTCGGCAAGCAAACTAAGACCCTGATCTTCCAGGTTCCTGTCCCTGCAACATCCCACTGTGTTCCCATGCCTCCATGTCAGTTTGGTGTGCTGCAGAGCTCCCGCATAACACAGCGCGAGTTGGAAGAGCAGTACGTCATTTCCTACTGAGAGACCATACAATCTTCAGGACCCAACACTGAGTTCAATCATTTTCGACCCTGCCCCACCCACACATACCATTCCTTCCAAAGGCGGATCGTTTGGCTGGAAAATCTCTCCTCAGATCCACTAGACCTGCTGATTTTGTTCTGTTATTTCTGCTTTTCTTTGGATAATTTTGTTCTGTTCTGATCGCCAGCCTTCAGGAAACGTGTGACTGCACGGGAACGTGGTCAGAGGAGATTTACCAAGGTGGTGTCTGAGCTCGACCATTCCCCCTGCGAAGAATAGCGAAAGTGAGAACTCAGAGTCAGAAGTGTCGTACTGAAAGAGCACAGCACGTCAGAGAGCATCTGAGGAGCAGGAGAATCGATGCTTCGGGCACAAGCCACAGCCATTCCATTACCAGCCGATGCCTGGAGGAGAGAACGTCTCATATTCCACCTTAGGACCCTACAACCACACGGGAGAAATGTGCATTTGAACAGCTTCAGTGTGAATGTGATGGAGTGAGCGTGAGGAGGTCAGGGTGGCGGTGATGGAATGAGTGTGATAGAGTTAATATACATGTGATGGAGTGAGTGTGAGTGGGTCAGTGTGACGGTGATGGAGTGAGTGAGAGGGGGTAAGTGTGACGTTGACGGAGTGAGTGTGAGGGGTTCAGGGTGAGGGTGATGCAGTAAGTGTGGGAGGGTCAGTGTGATAGTGATGGAGTGAATGTGTGTGGTTCAGTGTGAGGGTGTTGAGTGAGTGTGAGGGGAAAGGATGACGTTGATGGAGTGAGTGTGAGGGGATCAGTTTGACGGTGATGAAGAGAATGTGTGTCGGTCAGTGTGAGGGTGATGGAGTGAATGTGAGTGGGACAGTGTGAGGGTGATGGTGTGAGTGTGAGGGGGTCAGGACGCCGGTGATGGAGTGAGTGTGATGGGCTAGCTGTGACGGTAATAGAGTGAGTGTGAGAGATCAGGGTGAAGGTGATGGAGTGGGTGTGAAGGGGTTAGGATGACGGTGATGGAATGAGCGTGAGGGGGTCAGGGTGACGGTGATGGAATGAGTGTGAGGGGGTCAGTATTACAGTGATAGAGTGAGTGTGAGGGGGTCAATGTGAACGTGATGGAGTGAGTGTGAGGGGGTGAGTGTGACCAAGATGGAGTGAATATGTGTCGATCAGTGTGAGGGTGATGGAGTGAGTGTGAGTGGGTCAGTGTGAGGATGATGGAGTAGTGTGAGTGGGAAAGGATGACGTTGAAGGAGTGAGTGTGAGGGGTCAGGGTGACAGTGATGGAGTGAATGTGAAGGGGTCAGTGTGACGATGATGGAGAGAATGTGTGTCGGTCATTGTGAGGGTGATGGAGTGAGTGTGAGGGTGTCAGTGTGAGGGTGATGGTGCGAATGTGTGGGGGTCAGGATGACGGTGATGGAGTGAGTGTGAGAGGTCAGAATGGCGGTGATGGAGTGAGTGTGAGAGATCAGGGTGAAGGTGATGGAGTGGGTGTGAGGGGGTTAGGATGACGGTGATGGAATGAGCGTGAGGGGGTCAGGGTGACGGTGATGGAATGAGTGTGAGGGGGTCAGTATTACAGTGATAGAGTGAGTGTGAGGGGGTCAATGTGAACGTGATGGAGTGAGTGTGAGGGGGTGAGTGTGACCAAGATGGAGTGAATATGTGTCGATCAGTGTGAGGGTGATGGAGTGAGTGTGAGTGGGTCAGTGTGAGGATGATGGAGTAGTGTGTGGGGGTCAGGATGACGGTGATGGAGTGAGTGTGAGAGCATCAGGGTGAAGGTGATAGAGTAAGTGTGCGGGTGTCAGTGTGACTGTGACGGAGTGAATGTGTCTGGGTCAGTCTGAGGGTGATGGATTGAGTGTGAGTGGGTCAGTGTGAGGGTGTAGGAGTGACTGTGAGGGGGTTCAGGATAATGGTGATGGAGTCAGTGTGAGAGCGTCAGGGTGACCGTGGTGGAGTGAGTGTGAGGGTGTAAGTGTGACGGTGATGGAGTGAGTGTGAGAGCGTCAGGGTGAAGGTGGTGGAGTGAGTGTGAGGGCGTAAGTGTGACGGTGATGGAGGGAGTGTGAGATCATCAGAGTGAAGGTGATGGAGTGAGTGTGAGAGAGTCAGTGTGATAGTGATGGAATCAGTGTGAGGGGGTCAGTGAAATGGTGATGGAATGTGTGTGTGAGGGTCAGTGTGAGTGTGATGGAGTGAGCGTGAGGGGGTCAGGGTGACGGTGATGGAATGAGTGTGATAGAGTCAATATACATGTGATGGAGTGAGTGTGAGTGCGTCAGTGTGATGGTGATGGTGTGAATGTGAGGGGGTCAGGGTGACGGTGATGGAGTGAGTGTGAGGGGGTCAGTATTACAATGATAGAGTGAGTGTGAGGGGGTCAATGTGAACGTGATGGAGTGAGTGTGAGGGGGTGAGTGTGACCAAGATGGAGTGAATATGTGTCGATTAGTGTGAGGGTGATTGAGTGAGTGTGAGTGGGTCAGTGTGAGGATGATGGAGTAGTGTGAGGGGGAAAGGATGACGTTGATTGGAGTGAGTGTGAGGGGCTAAGTGTGACGGTGATGGAGTGAGTGTGAGGGGTTCAGGTAGACGGCGATGGCGGAGTGTGAGAGGGTCAGTGTGATAGTGATGGAGTGAGTGTGACGGGGTCAGTGTGATCATGATGTGTGAGTGTGAGGGGGTCAGTGTGACTGTGATGGAGTGAGTGTGAGTGGCTCAATGTGAGGATGATGGAATAGTGTGAGGGGGAAAGGATGACGGTGATAGAGTGAGTGTGAGTGGTCAGGGTGACAGTGATGGAGTGAGTGTGAGGGGGTCATTGTGTGGTGATGGTTTCAATGTGATGGGGTCAGTGTGACGGTGATGGAGGGAATGTGTGTCGGCCAGTGTGAGGGTGATGGAGTGAGTGTGAGTGGGTCAGTGTGAGGGTGATGGTGTGAGTGCGAGGGGGTCAGGATGACAGTGATGAAGTGAGTGTGAGAGGTCAGATTGACAGTGATGGAGTGAGTGTGAGAGCATCAGGTTGAAGGTGATGGAGTGAGTGTGAGGGGTTCAGGGTGACGGTGATGGAGTGAGTGTGAGGGGGTCAGTGTGACGGTGATGGAGTGAGTGTGAGTGGGTCAGTGTGAGGGAACGGAGTGAGTGTGAGGTGGTTCAGGATGATGGTGATGGAGTGAGTGTGAGGGGTCAGGGTAACAGTGATGGAGTGTATGTGAGAGCGTCAGGGTGAAGGTGGTGGAGTGAGTGTGAGGGCATAAGTGTGACGGTGATGGAGGGAGTGTCAGCGGATCAGTGTGACTGTGAGGGAGTGAGTGTGAGGGCGTCATGGAGAGGGTGCTGGAGTGAGTGTGAGGAGATGGAGTGGTGTGACGTGTTCAGGATGACAGTGATTTAGCGAGTGTGAGGTTGTCAGGGTGAAGGTGAGGGAGGGAGTGTGTGGGTGTCAGGGTGACGCTGAAGGAGTGAGCGTGAGTGGGTCAGTGTGATGGTGATGGAGTGAGTGTGAATTTGTCAGGGTGACGGTGGTGGAGTGAGTGTGAGATCATCAGAGTGAAGGTGATGGAGGGAGTGTGAGGGGTTCAGGGTGACGGTGATGGAGTGAGTGTGAGAGTGTCAGTGTGATAGTGATGGAGTCAGTGTGAGGGGGTCAGTGAAATGGTGATGGAATGTGTGTGTGAAGGTCAGTGTGAGTGTGATGGAGTGAGCGTGAGGGGGTCAGGGTGACGGTGATGGAATGAGTGTGATAGAGTCAATACACATGTGATGGAGTGCGTGTGAGTGCGTCAGTGTGATGGTGATGGTGTGAATGTGAGGGGGTCAGGGTGACAGTGTTGGAGTGTGTGTGAGGGGGTCAGTATTACAGTGATAGAGTGAGTGTGAGGGGATCAATGTGAACGTGATGGAGTGAGTGTGAGGGGGTGAGTGTGACCAAGTGAATATATGTCGATCAGTGTGAGGATGAAGGAGTGAGTGTGAGGGGGAAAGGATGACGTTGAAGGAGTGAGTGTGAGGGGTCAGGGTGACAGTGTTGGAGTGAATGTGAAGGGGTCAGTGTGACGATGATGGAGAGAATGTGTGTCGGTCAGTGTGATGGTGATGGAGTGAGTGTGAGGGTGTCAGTGTGAGGGTGATGGTGCGAATGTGTGGGGTTCAGGCTGAAGGTGATAGAGTGAGTATGAGTGGTTCAGGGTGACGGTGATGGCGTGAGTGTGAGGGATCAGTGTGATTGTGACGGAGTGAATGTGTCTGGGTCAGTCTGAGGGTGATGGAGTGAGTGTGAGTGGGTCAGTGTGAGGGTGTAGCAGTGTGTGTCAGGGGGTTCAGGATAATGGTGATGGAGAGAGTGTGAGAGCGTCAGAGTGAAGGTGATGGATTGAGTGTGAGGAGAGTCAGTGTGATAGTGATGTAAGCAGTGTGAGGGGGTCAGTGAAATGGTGATGGAATGTGTGTGTGAGGGTCAGTGTGAGTGTGATGGAGTGAGCGTGAGGGGGTCAGGGTGACGGAGATGGAGTGAGTGTGAGGGGGTCACTATTACAGTGATAGAGTGAGTGTGAGGGGATCAATGTGAACATGATGGAGTGAGTGTGAGGGGGTGAGTGTGATGAAGATGGAGTGAATATGTGTCGATTAGTGTGAGGGTGATGGAGTGAGTGTGAGTGGGTCAGTGTGAGGATGATGGAGTAGTGTGAGTGGGAAAGGATGACGTTGATGGAGTGAGTGTGAGGTGATCAGTTTGACGGTGATGGAGAGAATGTGTGTCGGTCAGTTTGATGGTGATGGTGTGAGTGTGAGGGGGTCAGGACGCCGGTGATGGAGTGAGTGTGATGGGCTAGCTGTGACGGTAATAGAGTGAGTGTGAGAGATCAGGGTGACGGTGATGGAGTGGGTGTGAGGGGGCTAGGATGACGGTGATGGAGTGAGCGTGAGGGGGTCAGGGTGACGGTGATAGAATGAGTGTGATAGAGTCAATATACATGTGATGGAGTGAGTGTGAGTGCGTCAGTGTGATGGTGATGGAGTGAGTGTGAGGGGGTGAGTGTGATGAAGATGGAGAGAATATGTGTCGATCAGTGTGAGGGTGATGGAGTCAGTGTGAGTGGGTCAGTGTGAGGATGATGGAGTAGTGTGAGGGGGAAAGGATGACGTTGAAGGAGTGAGTGTGTTGGTGCAGGGTGACAGTGATGGAGTGAATGTGAAGGGGTCAGTGTGACGATGATGGAGAGAATGTGTGTCGGTCAGTGTGAGGGTGATGGAGTGAGTGTGAGGGTATCAGTGTGAGGATGATGGTGCGAATGTGTGGGGGTCAGGATGACGGTGATGGAGTGAGTGTGAGAGGTCAGAATGACGGTGATGGAGTGAGTGTGAGAGCATCAGGGTGAAGGTGATAGAGTAAGTGTGCGGGTGTCTGTGTGACTGTGACGGAGTGAATGTGTCTGGGTCTGTCTGAGGGTGATGGATAGAGTGTGAGTGGGTCAGTGTGAGGGTGTAGGAGTGACTGTGAGGGGGTTCAGGATAATGGTGATGGAGTGAGTGTGAAAGCGTCAGGGTGACCGTGGTGGAGTGAGTGTGAGGGCGTAAGTGTGACGGTGATGGAGTGAGTGTGAGAGCGTCAGGGTGAAGGTGGTGGAGTGAGTGTGAGGGCGTAAGTGTGACGGTGATGGAGGGAATGTGAGATCATCAGAGTGAAGGTGATGGAGTGAGTGTGAGAGAGTCAGCGTGATAGTGATGGAATCAGTGTGAGGGGGTCAGTGAAATGGTGATGGAATGTGTGTGTGAGGGTCAGTGTGAGTGTGATGGAGGGAGCGTGAGGGGGTCAGGGTGACGGTGATGGAATGAGTGTGATAGAGTCAATATACATGTGATGGAGTGAGTGTGAGTGCGTCAGTGTGAGGATGATGGAGTAGTGTGAGGGGGAAAGGATGACGTTAATGGAGTGAGTGTGAGGGGCTAAGTGTGACGGTGATGGAGTGAGTGTGAGGGGGTCAGTGTGATCGTGATGTGTGAGTGTGGGGGGGTCAGTGTGACTGTGATGGAGTGAGTGTGAGTGGCTCAATGTGAGGATGACGGAATAGTGTGAGGGGGAAAAGATGACGGTGATGTTTGTTTCAAGGAAACAAACATAACTCATTTGGTTTTTGCATCCAACTGCATTCATTCATACATTCATACAAGTTGCATGCATTCATTCAATGAAACAGAGTGCACGTGGTAATGCAATGAGTTGAGCCTCTCTCATTCAGTCAATGTCTCGACCTCAACACTTTCAATCAATGAAACAAACAGCATTCATTCAATAATTGAATTTAACTTCAATCATTAATTCAATGAATCAGATGTTATTCATTAATTCTCTGAAACAAACTTAACTCATTTTTTCGTGCATTCAACTGCATTAATTCATATAATTAAACAAATTGCATGCGTTCGTTGAATGAAACAGAATGCACGTGCTAATCCAATACCGTAGAGCATTTCCCATTCATTCTGTGAAACAAGCTGCAAAGACCAATTCAATGAAACAGACTGTTAATTCAATGTGTTAATTCAATGACTGGAGCTTCTCTCATTTTTTCAAAATCTCGAGCTTTACGCCTTCATTCATTGAAACAAACTGCATGCATTCAGTCATTGAATCAAACTTCGACCATTGATTCAAAGTAACAAACTGCTCACATTCTTCCAATTAAACCTTCCTGCACGTGTTCATTCAATGAGTAGACCTTCTCTCATTCAGTCAATGTCTCGAGATTTCAATCAGTGAAACAAACTTCATTCATTCAAAGATTGTGTCAAACATCAATCATTGATTCAGTGAATCAGATGATAATCGCTGATTCTTTGAAACAAACAACTCATTTGTTTCGTCAATCCAATTGCATTCATGCATACAATCAAACAAACTGCATGCATTCATTCAATGAAACCGAGTGCACGTGGTATTTCAATGAGTTTCTGTCATTCACTGAAAGTCTCGATATCAACGGTTTCAAGCAACGAATCAAACTGCATTCGTTCATTCATTGAAGTTTGAATGAATGCAGTTTGTTTCACTGAAAGAAATCGTTGACGTCGAGCCATTGACTGAATGTGAGACGCTCAAATCATTGAATTACCACGTGGTTCGTTTTATTGAAATGTCTCGAGCTTTCATTCAGCTAAACAAACTGCATTCATTCAAAGATTGTGTCAAACTTCAATCATTGATTCAATAAATCAAACGTTAGTCAATGATTCAATGAAACAAACTTAACTCCGTTTGTTAGTAAATCCAATAGCATTCATTCATACAATGAAACAAACTGCATGCATTCATTCAATGAAACGGATTGCACGTGGTAATTCAATGATTTGAACCTCTCTCATTCAGTCAATATCCGGACATTAACGCTTTCATTCAATGAAACAATCTGTGTTCGTTTAATCATTGAATTAAACTTAAATAATTTATTCAATGAATCAGATGTTAATCGTTGATTCTCTGAAACAAACTTAATTCATTTTTCGTGCATCCAACTGCATACAATGAAACAAACTGCATTTGTTCGTTCAACGAAACAAAGTACACGTGGAGCATTTTCCCATCCTCCTGTGAATCAAACTGCAAAGATTAATTCAATGAAACAGTCATTGAATCAATCTTCTATCTTTCATTCAATGTAACAAACTGCACATATTTACTCAAAGAAACTGGCTGCACGCGTTAGTTCAATGAGTAGAGCCTGTCTAAATCAGTCATAGACTCGAGCATTCATTCACTAAAACCAAATGCATTCATTCAAATATCGTGTCAAACATTGATTCAGTGAATCAGATGTTAATTGCTGATTCTTTGAAACAAACATAACTCATTTGGTTTTTCCATCCAACTGCATTCAGTCATACATTCATTCAAGCTGCATGCATTCATTCAATGAAACAGAGTGCACGTGGTAATGCAATGAGTTGAGCCTCTCTCATTCAGTCAATGTCTCAACATCAACACTTTCAATCAATGAAACAAACAGCATTCATTCAATAATTGAATTTAACTTCAATCATTAATTCAATGAATCAGATGTTATTCATTAATTCTCTGAAATAAACTTAACTTATTTTTTCGTGCATTCAACTGCATTAATTCATATAATGAAACAAATTGCATGCGTTCGTTCAATGAAACAGAGTGCACGTGCTAATCCAATACCGTAGAGCATTTACCATTCATTCTGTGAAACAAGCTGCAAAGACCAATTCAATGAAACAGACTGTTAATTCAATGTGTTAATTCAATGACTGGAGCTTCTCTCATTTTTTCAAAATCTCGAGCTTTACGCCTTCATTCATTGAAACAAACTGCATGCATTCAGTCATTGAATCAAACTTTTACCATTGATTCAAAGAAGCACACTGCACACATTCTTCCAATGAAACCTTCCTGCACGTGTTTATTAAATGAGTAGACCTTCTCTCATTCAGTCAATGTCTCGTGATTTCAATCAGTGAAACAAACTTCATTCATTCAAAGATTGTGTCAAACATCAATCATTGATTCAGTGAATCAGATGATTGAAACAAACAACTCATTTGTTCCGTTAATCCAATTGCATTCATGCATACAATCAAACAAACTGCATGCATTCATTCAATGAAACCGATTGCACGTGGTAATTCAATGATTGAGATTCTCTCATTCAGTCAATGTCTCGACCATAAAGCTGTCTTTCAATGAAACAAATGAATACGTTCAATCATTGAATTAAACTTCAATCATTAATTCAATGAATCAGACGTTAATCGTTGATTGTCTGAATCAAACTTAATTCATTTTTCGTGCATCCAACTGCATACAATGAAACAAAGTGCATGTGTCCCTTTAACGAAACAAAGTACACGTAGAGCATTTCCCCTTCATCCTGTGAAACAAACTGCAAAGATTAATTCAATGAAACAGACTGTTAAATCAATGTGTTAATTCAATGACTGGAGCTTCTCTCATTTTTTCAAATTCTCGTGCTTTACGCCTTGAAACAAACTGCATGCATTCAGTCATTGAAACAAACTTCTACCATTGATTCAAAGAAGCAAACTGCACACATTCTTCCAATTAAACCTTCCTGCCCGTGTTTGTTCAATGAGTAGACCTTCTCTCATTCAGTCAATGTCTCGAGATTTCAATCAGTGAAACAAACTTCATTCATTCAAACATTGAGTCAAACATCAATCATTGATTCAGTGATTCAGATGAAAATCGCTGCTTCTTTGAAATAAACTTAACTCATTTGTTTAGTGAATCCAACTGCATTCATTCATACAGTCAAACAAACTGCATGCATTCATACAAAGAAACCGATTGCACGTTGTAATTCAATGATTGAGATTCTCTCATTCAGTCAATGTCTCGAACATAAAGCTGTCTTTCAATGAACCAAATGAATACGTTTAATCATTGAATTAAACTTCAATCATTAATTCAATGAATCAGACGTTAATCGTTGATTCTCTGAAACAAACTTAATTCATTTTTCGTGCATCCAAATGCATACAATGAAACAAACTGCATTTGTTCGTTCAACGAAACAAAGTACACGTGGAGCATTTCCCCATCCTCCTGTGAAACAAACTGCAAAGATTAATTCAATGAAACAGTCAATGAATCAATATTCTATCTTTCAATCAATGTGACAAACTGCACACATTTACTCAAAGAAATTGGCTGCACGCGTTAGTTCAATGAGTAGAGCTTCTCTCAATCAGTCATAGACTCGAGCATACATTCACGAAAACCAAATGCATTCATTCAAATATCGTGTCAAACATTGATTCAGTGAATCAGATGTTAATTGCTGATTCTTTGAAACAAACATAACTCATTTGGTTTTTCAATCCAACTGCATTCATTCGTACATTCATACAAGCTGCATGCATTCATTCAATGAAACAGAGTGCACGTGGTAATGCAATGAGTTGAGCCTCTCTCATTCAGTCAATGTCTCGACCTTAACAATCAATGAAACAAACAGCATACATTCAATAATTGAATTTAACTTCAATCATTAATTCAATGAATCAGATGTTATTCATTAATTCTCTGAAACAAACTTAACTCAATTTTTTCGTGCATTCAACTGCATTAATTTATTCAATGAAACAAATTGTATGCGTTTGTTGAATGAAACAGAGTGCACGTGCTAATCCAATACCGTAGAGCATTTCCCATTCATTCTGTGAAACAAACTGCAAAGATTAATTCAATGAAACAGACTGCACGTGTTAATTCAATAAATAGAGCTTCTCTCACTTATTCAAAATCTCGAGCTTTACGCTTTCCTTCATTGAAACAAACTGCATGCATTCAGTCATTGAATCAAAATTCTATCATTCATTCAAAGAAACGTCCTGCCCGTGTTTATTCCATGAGTAGAGCTTCTCACTTTCAGTCAATGTCTCGAGCTTTCATTCAGCTCAACAAACTGCATTCATTCAAAGATTGTGTCAAAATTCAATCATTGATTCAGTAAATCAAACGTTAGTCAATGATTCAATGAAACAAACTTAACTCCGTTTGTTAGTAAATCCAATAGCATTCATTCATACAATGAAACAAACTGCATGCATTCATTCAATGAAACCGAGTGCACGTGGTAATTCAATGTTTTGAACCTCTCTCATTCAGTCAATATCCGGACATTAACGCTTTCATTCAATGAAACAATCTGTGTTCGTTTTATGATTGAATTAAACTTAAACGTTTATTAAACTCAGACGTTAATCGTTGATTCTCTGAAACAAACTTAATTCATTTTTCGTGCATCCAACTGCATAAAAAGAAACAAACTGCATGTGTTCGTTCAACGAAACAAAGTACACGTACAACATTTCCCATTTATTCTGTGAAACAAACTGCAAAGATTAATTCAATGAAACAGTCATTGAATCAATATTCTATCATTCATTCAATGCAACAAACTGCACACATTTACTCAAAGAAATTGGCTGCACGCGTTAGTTCAATGAGTAGAGCCTCTCTCAATCAGTCATAGACTCGAGCATTCATTCACTAAAACCAAATGCATTCACTCAAATGTCGTGTCAAACATTGATTCAGTGAATCAGATGTTAATTGCTGATTCTTTGAAACAAACATAACTCATTTGGTATTTCAATCCAACTGCATTCATTCATACATTCATACAAGCTGCATGCATTCATTCAATGAAACAGAGTGCACGTGGTAATGCAATGAGTTGAGCCTCTCTCATTCAGTCAATGTCTCAACCTTAACAATCAATGAAACAAACAGCATACATTCAATAATTGAATTTAACTTCAATCATTAAATCAATGAAACAGATGTTATTCATTAATTCTCTGCAACAAACTTAACTCATTTTTCGTGCATTCAACTGCATTAATTCATACAATGGAACAAATTGCATGCGTTCGTTGAATGAAACAGAGTGCACGTGCTAATCCAATACCGTAGAGCATTTCCCATTCATTCTGTGAATCAAACTGCAAAGATTAATTCAATGAAACAGACTGCACGTGTTAATTCAATAAATAGAGCTTCTCTCACTTATTCAAAATCTCGAGCTTTACGCTTTCCTTCATTGAAACAAACTGCATGCATTCAGTCATTGAATGAAAATTCTATCATTCATTCAAAGAAACGTCCTGCCCGTGTTTATTCCATGAGTAGAGCTTCTCACATTCAGTCAATGTCTCGAGCTTTCATTCAGCTAAACAAACTGCATTCATTCAATGATTGTGTCAAACTTCAATCATTGATTCAATAAATCAAACGTTAGTCAATGATTCAATGAAACAAACTTAACTCCGTTTGTTAGTAAATCCAATAGCATTCATTCATACAATGAAACAAACTGCATGCATTCATTCAATGAAACCGAGTGCACGTGGTAATTCAATGTTTTGAACCTCTCTCATTCAGTCAATATCCGGACATTAACGCTTTCATTCAATGAAACAATCTGTGTTCGTTTTATGATTGAATTAAACTTAAATCATTAATTCAATGAATCAGACGTTAATCGTTGATTCTCTGAAACAAACTTAATTCATTTTTCGTGCATCCAACTGCATAAAAAGAAACAAAGTGCATTTGTTCGTTCAACGAAACAAAGTACACGTACAACATTTCCCATTCATTCTGTGAAACAAACTGCAAAGATTAATTCAATGAAACAGTCATTGAATCAACATTCTATCATTCATTCAATGCAACAAACTGCACACATTTACTCAAAGAAATTGGCTGCACGCGTTAGTTCAATGAGTAGAGCCTCTCTCAATCAGTCATAGACTCGAGCATTCATTCACTAAAACCAAATGCATTCATTCAAATATCGTGTCAAACATTGATTCAGTGAATCAGATGTTAATTGCTGATTCTTTGAAACAAACATAACTCATTTGGTATTTCAATCCAACTGCATTCATTCATACATTCATACAAGCTGCATGCATTCATTCAATGAAACAGAGTGCACGTGGTAATGCAATGAGTTGAGCCTCTCTCATTCAGTCAATGTCTCAACCTTAACAATCAATGAAACAAACAGCATACATTCAATAATTGAATTTAACTTCAATCATTAAATCAATGAATCAGATGTTATTCATTAATTCTCTGCAACAAACTTAACTCATTTTTCGTGCATTCAACTGCATTAATTCATACAATGGAACAAATTGCATGCGTTCGTTGAATGAAACAGAGTGCACCTGCTAATCCAATACCGTAGAGCATTTCCCATTCATTCTGTGAAACAAGCTGCAAAGACCAATTCAATGAAACAGACTGTTAATTCAATGTGTTAATTCAATGACTGGATCTTCTCTCATTTTTTTTCAAAATCTCGAGCTTTACGCCTTCATTCATTGAAACAAACTGCATGCATTCAGTCATTGAATCAAACTTTTACCATTGATTCAAAGAAGCACACTGCACACATTCTTCCAATGAAACCTTCCTGCACGTGTTTATTAAATGAGTAGACCTTCTCTCATTCAGTCAATGTCTCGAGATTTCAATCAGTGAAACAAACTTCATTCATTCAAAGATTGTGTCAAACATCAATCATTGATTCAGTGAATCAGATGATAATCGCTGATTCTTTGAAACAAACAACTCATTTGTTCCGTTAATCCAATTGCATTCATGCATACAATCAAACAAACTGCATGCATTCATTCAATGAAACCGATTGCACGTGGTAATGAGATTCTCTCATTCAGTCAATGTCTCGACCATAAAGCTGTCTTTCAATGAAACAAATGAATACGTTCAATCATTGAATTAAACTTCAATCATTAATTCAATGAATCAGACGTTAATCGTTGATTGTCTGAAACAAACTTAATTCATTTTTCGTGCATCCAACTGCATACAATGAAACAAAGTGCATGTGTCCGTTTAACGAAACAAAGTACACGTAGAGCATTTCCCCTTCATCCTGTGAAACAATATGCAAAGATTAATTCAATGAAACAGACTGTTAAATCAATGTGTTAATTCAATGACTGGAGCTTCTCTCATTTTTTCAAATTCTCGTGCTTTACGCCTTCATTCATTGAAACAAACTGCATGCATTCAGTCATTGAAACAAACTTCTACCATTGATTCAAAGAAGCAAACTGCACACATTCTTCCAATTAAACCTTCCTGCCCGTGTTTATTCAATGAGCAGACCTTCTCTCATTCAGTCAATGTCTCGAGATTTCAATCAGTGAAACACACTTTATTCATTCAAACATTGTGTCAAACATCAATCATTGATTAAGTGAATCAGATGGTAATCGCTGATTCTTTGAAACAAGCTTAACTCATTTGTTTAGTGAATCCAACTGCATTCATTCATTCAGTCAAACAAACTGCATGCATTCATACAAAGAAACCGATTGCACGTTATAATTCAATGATTGAGATTCTCTCATTTAGTCAATGTCTCGAACATAAAGCTGTCTTTCAATGAACCAAATGAATACGTTTAATCATTGAATTAAACTTCAATGATTAATTCAATGAATCAGACGTTAATCGTTGATTGTCTGAAACAAACTTAATTCATTTTTCGTGCATCCAACTGCATACAATGAAACAAACTGCATTTGTTCGTTCAACGAAACAAAGTACACATGGAGCATTTCCCCATCCTCCTGTGAAACAAACTGCAAAGATTAATTCAATGAAACAGTCAATGAATCGATTTTCTATCATTCATTCAATGCAACAAACTGCACACATTTACTCAAAGAAATTGGCTGCACGCGTTAGTTCAATGAGTAGAGCCTCTCTCAATCAGTCATTGACTCGAGCATTCATTCACTAAAACCAAATGCATTCACTCAAATATCGTGTCAAACATTGATTCAGTGAATCAGATGTTAATTGCTGATTCTTTGAAACAAACATAACTCATTTGGTTTTTCAATCCAACTGCATTCATTCGTACATTCATACAAGCTGCATGCATTCATTCAATGAAACAGAGTGCACGTGGTAATGCAATGAGTTGAGCCTCTCTCATTCAGTCAATGTCTCGACCTTAACAATCAATGAAACAAACAGCATACATTCAATAATTGAATTTAACTTCAATCATTAATTCAATGAATCAGATGTTATTCATTAATTCTCTGCAACAAACTTAACTCATTTCTTCGTGCATTCAACTGCATTAATTCATACAATGAAACAAATTGGATGCGTTTGTTGAATGAAACAGAGTGCACGTGCTAATCCAATACCGTAGAGCATTTCCCATTCATTCTGTGAATCAAACTGCAAAGATTAATTCAATGAAACAGACTGCATGTGTTAATTCAATAAATAGAGCTTCTCTCACTTATTCAAAATCTCGAGCTTTACGCTTTCCTTCATTGAAACAAACTGCATGCATTCAGTCATTGAATCAAAATTCTATCATTCATTCAAAGAAACGTCCTGCCCGTGTTTATTCCATGAGTCGAGCTTCTCACTTTCAGTCAATGTCTCGAGCTTTCATTCAGCTAAACAAACTGCATTCATTCAATGATTGTATCAAACTTCAATCATTGATTCAGTAAATCAAACGTTAGTCAATGATTCAATGAAACAAACTTAACTCCGTTTGTTAGTAAATCCAATAGCATTCATTCATACAATGAAACAAACTGCATGCATTCATTCAATGAAACCGAGTGCACGTGGTAATTCAATGTTTTGAACCTCTCTCATTCAGTCAATCTCCGGACATTAACGCTTTCATTCAATGAAACAATCTGTGTTCGTTCTATCATTGAATTCAACTTAAATCATTAATTCAATGAATCAGACGTTAATCGTTGATTCTCTGAAACAAACTTCATTCATTTTTCGTGCATCCAACTGCATAAAAAGAAACAAAGTGCATGTGTTCGTTCAACGAAACAAAGTACACGTACAACATTTCCCATTCATTCTGTGAAACAAACTGCAAAGATTAATTCAATGAAACAGTCATTGAATCAATATTCTATCATTCATTCAATGCAACAAACTGCACACATTTGCTCAAAGAAATTGGCTGCACGCGTTAGTTCAATGAGTAGAGCCTCTCTCAATCAGTCATAGACTCGAGCATTCATTCACTAAAACCAAATGCATTCATTCAAATATCGTGTCAAACATTGATTCAGTGAATCAGATGTTAATTGCTGATTCTTTGAAACAAACATAACTCATTTGGTATTTCAATCCAACTGCATTCATTCATACATTCATACAAGCTGCATGCATTCATTCAATGAAACAGAGTGCACGTGGTAATGCAATGAGTTGAGCCTCTCTCATTCAGTCAATGTCTCGACCTTAACAATCAATGAAACAAACAGCATACATTCAATAATTGAATTTAACTTCAATCATTAAATCAATGAATCAGATGTTATTCATTAATTCTCTGCAACAAACTTAACTCATTTTTCGTGCATTCAACTGCATTAATTCATACAATGGAACAAATTGCATGCGTTCGTTGAATGAAACAGATTGCACGTGCTAATCCAATACCGTAGAGCATTTCCCATTCATTCTGTGAAACAAGCTGCAAAGACCAATTCAATGAAACAGACTGTTAATTCAATGTTTTAATTCAATGACTGGAGCTTCTCTCATTTTTTTCAAAATCTCGAGCTTTACGCCTTCATTCATTGAAACAAACTGCATGCATTCAGTCATTGATTCAAACTTTTACCATTGATTCAAAGAAGCACACTGCACACATTCTTCCAATCAAACCTTCCTGCACGTGTATATTAAATGAGTAGACCTTCTCTCATTCAGTCAATGTCTCGAGGTTTCAATCAGTGAAACAAACTTCATTCATTCAAAGATTGTGTAAAACATCAATCATTGATTCAGTTAATCAGATGATCATCGCTGATTCTTTGAAACAAACAACTGATTTGTTCCGTTAATCCAATTGCATTCATGCATCCAATCAAACAAACTGCATGCATTCATTCAATGAAACCGATTGCACGTGGTAATGAGATTCTCTCATTCAGTCAATGTCTCGACCATAAAGCTGTCTTTCAATGAAACAAATGAATACGTTCAATCATTGAATTAAACTCCAATCATTAATTCAATGAATCAGACGTTAATCGTTGATTGTCTGAAACAAACTTAATTCATTTTTCGTGCATCCAACTGCATACAATGAAACAAAGTGCATGTGTCCGTTTAACGAAACAAAGTACATGTAGAGCATTTCCCCTTCATCCTGTGAAACAATATGCAAAGATTAATTCAATGAAACAGACTGTTAAATCAATGTTTTAATTCAATGACTGGAGCTTCTCTCATTTTTTCAAATTCTCGTGCTTTACGCCTTCATTCATTGAAACAAACTGCATGCATTCAGTCATTGAAACAAACTTCTACCATTGATTCAAATAAGCAAACTGCACACATTCTTCCAATTAAACCTTCCTGCCCGTGTTTATTCAATGAGCAGACCTTCTCTCATTCAGTCAATGTCTCGACATTTCAATCAGTGAAATAAACTTCATTCATTCAAACATTGTGTCAAACATCAATCATTGATTAAGTGAATCAGATGGTAATCGCTGATTCTTTGAAACAAGCTTAACTCATTTGTTTAGTGAATCCAACTGCATTCATTCATACAGTCAAACAAACTGCATGCATTCATACAAAGAAACCGATTGCACGTAATAATTCAATGATTGAGATTCTCTCATTTAGTCAATGTCTCGAACATAAAGCTGTCTTTCAATGAACCAAATGAATACGTTTAATCATTGAATTAAACTTCAATCATTAATTCAATGAATCAGACGTTAATCGTTGATTGTCTGAAACAAACTTAATTCATTTTTCGTGCATCCAACTGCATACAATGAAACAAACAGCATTTGTTCGTTCAACGAAACAAAGTACACGTGGAGCATTTCCCCATCCTCCTGTGAAACAACATGCAAAGATTAATTCAATGAAACAGTCAATGAATCAATATTCTATCTTTCAATCAATGTGACAAACTGCACACATTTACTCAAAGAAATTGGCTGCACGCGTTAGTTCAATGAGTAGAGCCTCTCTCAATCAGTCATAGACTCGAGCATACATTCACGAAAACCAAATGCATTCATTCAAATATCGTGTCAAACATTGATTCAGTGAATCAGATGTTAATTGCTGATTCTTTGAAACAAACATAACTCATTTGGTTTTTCAATCCAACTGCAGTCATTCGTACATTCATACAAGCTGCATGCATTCATTCAATGAAACAGAGTGCACGTGGTAATGCAATGAGTTGAGCCTCTCTCATTCAGTCAATGTCTCGACCTTAACGCTTTCAATCAATGAAATAAACAGCATACATTCAATAATTGAATTTAACTTCAATCATTAATTCAATGAAACAGATGTTATTCATTAATTCTCTGAAACAAACTTAACTCATTTTTTTCGTGCATTCAACTGCATTAATTTATACAATGAAACAAATTGTATGCGTTTGTTGAATGAAACAGAGTGCACGTGCTAATCCAATACCGTAGAGCATTTCCCATTCATTCTGTGAAACAAACTGCAAAGATTAATTCAATGAAACAGACTGCACGTGTTAATTCAATAAATAGAGCTTCTCTCACTTATTCAAAATCTCGAGCTTTACGCTTTCCTTCATTGAAACAAACTGCATGCATTCAGTCATTGAATCAAAATTCTATCATTCATTCAAAGAAACGTCCTGCCCTTGTTTATTCCATGAGTAGAGCTTCTCACTTTCAGTCAATGTCTCGAGCTTTCATTCAGCTAAACAAACTGCATTCATTCAAAGATTGTGTCAAACTTCAATCATTGATTCAATAAATCAAACGTTAGTCAATGATTCAATGAAACAAACTTAACTCCGTTTGTTAGTAAATCCAATAGCATTCATTCATACAATGAAACAAACTGCATGCATTCATTCAATGAAACCGAGTGCACGTGGTAATTCAATGTTTTGAACCTCTCTCATTCAGTCAATATCCGGACATTAACGCTTTCATTCAATGAAACAATCTGTGTTCGTTTTATGATTGAATTAAACTTAAATCATTAATTCAATGAATCAGACGTTAATCGTTGATTCTCTGAAACAAACTTAATTCATTTTTCGTGCATCCAACTGCATAAAAAGAAACAAACTGCATGTGTTCGTTCAACGAAACAAAGTACACGTACAACATTTCCCATTCATTCTGTGAATCAAACTGCAAAGATTAATTCAATGAAACAGACTGCACGTGTTAATTCAATAAATAGAGCTTCTCTCACTTATTCAAAATCTCGAGCTTTACGCTTTCCTTCATTGAAACAAACTGCATGCATTCAGTCATTGAATCAAAATTCTATCATTCATTCAAAGAAACGTCCTGCCCGTGTTTATTCCATCATTGACTGAAAGTAGAGCTTCTCACTTTCAGTCAATGTCTCGAGCTTTCATTCAGCTAAACAAACTGCATTCATTCAATGATTGTATCAAACTTCAATCATTGATTCAATAAATCAAACGTTAGTCAATGATTCAATGAAACAAACTTAACTCCGTTTGTTAGTAAATCCAATAGCATTCATTCATACAATGAAACAAACTGCATGCATTCATTCAATGAAACCGAGTGCACGTGGTAATTCAATGTTTTGAACCTCTCTCATTCAGTCAATATCCGGACATTAACGCTTTCATTCAATGAAACAATCTGTGTTCGTTTTATGATTGAATTAAACTTAAATCATTAATTCAATGAATCAGACGTTAATCGTTGATTCTCTGAAACAAACTTAATTCATTTTTCGTGCATCCAACTGCATAAAAAGAAACAAAGTGCATGTGTTCGTTCAACGAAACAAAGTACACGTACAACATTTCCCATTCATTCTGTGAAACAAACTGCAAAGATTAATTCAATGAAACAGTCATTGAAACAATATTCTATCATTCATTCAATGCAACAAACTGCACACATTTACTCAAAGAAATTGGCTGCACGCGTTAGTTCAATGAGTAGAGCCTCTCTCAATCAGTCATAGACTCGAGCATACATTCACTAAAACCAAATGCATTCATTCAAATATCATGTCAAACATTGATTCAGTGAATCAGATGTTAATTGCTGATTCTTTGAAACAAACATAACTCATTTGGTTTTTCAATCCAACTGCATTCATTCATACATTCATACAAGCTGCATGCATTCATTCAATGAAACAGAGTGCACGTGGTAATGCAATGAGTTGAGCCTCTCTCATTCAGTCAATGTCTCGACCTTAACGCTTTCAATCAATGAAACAAACAGCATACATTCAATGATTGAATTTAACTTCAATCATTAATTCAATGAATCAGATGTTATTCATTAATTCTCTGCAACAAACTTAACTCATTTTTTTCGTGCATTCAACTGCATTAATTCATACAATGAAACAAATTGCCTGCGTTTGTTGAATGAAACAGAGTGCACGTGCTAATCCAATACCGTAGAGCATTTCCCATTCATTCTGTGAAACAAACTGCAAAGTTTAATTCAATGAAACAGACTGCACGTGTTAATTCAATAAATAGAGCTTCTCTCACTTTTTCAAAATCTCGAGCTTTACTCTTTCCTTCATTGAAACAAACTGCATGCATTCAGTCAATGAATCAAAATTCTATCATTCACTCAAAGAAACGTCCTGCCCGTGTTTATTCCATGAGTAGAGCTTCTCACTTTCAGTCAATGTCTCGAGCTTTCATTCAGCTAAACAAACTGCATTCATTCAATGATTGTGTCAAACTTCAATCATTGATTCAATAAATCAAACGTTAGTCAATGATTCAATGAAACAAACTTAACTCCGTTTGTTAGTAAATCCAATAGCATTCAATGAGAGACGCTCAAATGATTGAATTACCACGTGCACTCTCTTTCATTGAATGAATGCATACAGGGTGTTCGATTGTATGAATGAACGCATTTGGATTTACTAAAGAAATGAGTAAAGAAAAGAAACTGTAAATAACGTTTTATTTATTGAACGCTTTCGATCAATGAAACAACTCAATTCAATCAAACATTGTGTCAAACCTCAAACATTGAGTCAGTGAATCAGACGTTAATCGCTGATTCTTTGAAACAAACTTAACTCATTTGTTCAGTGAATCCAACTGCATTCATTCATACAGTCAAACAAACTGCATGCATTCATACAAAGAAACCGATTGCACGTGGTAATTCAATGATTGAGATTGTCTCATTCAGCCAATGTCTCGACCATAAAGCTGTCTTTCAATGAAACAAATGAATCCGTTCAATCATTGAATTAAACTTCAATGATTAATTCAATGAATCAGACGTCAATCGTTGATTCTTTGAAACAAACAATTCATTTTTCGTGCATCCAACTGCATACAATGAAACAAAGTGCCAAAACAAAGTACACGTAGAGCAATTCCCATTCATTGTGTGAAACAAACTGCAAAGATTAATTCAATGAAACAGTCATTGAATCAATATTCTATCTTTCATTCAATGCAACAAACTGCACACATTTACTCAAAGAAACTGGCTGCACGCGTTAGTTCAATGAGTAGAGCCTCTCTCAATCAGTCAAAGTCTCGAGCATTCATTCAGTAAAACCAAATGCATTCATTCAAATATCGTGTCAAACATTGATTCAGTGAATCAGATGTTAATTGCTGATTCTTTGAAACAAACATAAGTCATTTGGTTTTGCAATACAACTGCATTCATTCATACATTCATACAAGCATTTCCCATTCATTCTGTGAAACAAACTGCAAAGATTAATTCAATGAAACAGACTGTTAATTCAATGTGTAAATTCAATGACTGGAGCTTCTCTCATTCTTTCAAATTCTCGTGCTTTCCGCCTTCATTCATTGAAACAACTTGCAATACAACTGCATTCATTCATACAAGCATTTCCCATTCATTCTGTGAAACAAACTGCAAAGACCAATTCAATGAAACAGACTGTTAATTCAATGTGTTAATTCAATGACTGGAGCTTCTCTCATGTTTTTCAAAATCTCGAGCTTTACGCCTTCATTCATTGAAACAAACTGCATGCATTCAGTCATTGATTCAAACTTTTACCATTGATTCAAAGAAGCACACTGCACACATTCTTCCAATGAAACCTTCCTGCACGTGTTTATTAAATGAGTAGACCTTCTCTCATTCAGTCAATGTCTCGAGATTTCAATCAGTGAAACAAACTTCATTCATTCAAAGATTGTGTCAAACATCAATAATTGATTCAGTGAATCAGATGATAATCGCTGATTCTTTGAAACAAACAACTCATTTGTTCCGTTAATCCAATTGCATTCATGCATACAATCAAACAAACTGCATGCATTCATTCAATGAAACCGATTGCACGTGGTAATGAGATTCTCTCATTCAGTCAATGTCTCGACCATAAAGCTGTCTTTCAATGAAACAAATGAATACGTTTAATCATTGAATTAAACTTCAATCATTAATTCAATGAATCAGACGTTAATCGTTGATTGTCTGAAACAAACTTAATTCATTTTTCGTGCATCCAACTGCATACAATGAAACAAAGTGCATGTGTCCGTTTAACGAAACAAAGTACACGTAGAGCATTTCCCCTTCATCCTGTGAAACAAACTGCAAAGATTAATTCAATGAAACAGACTGTTAAATCAATGTGTTAATTCAATGACTGGAGCTTCTCTCATTTTTTCAAATTCTCGTGCTTTACGCCTTCATTCATTGAAACAAACTGCATGCATTCAGTCATTGAAACAAACTTCTACCATTGATTCAAATAAGCAAACTGCACACATTCTTCCAATTAAACCTTCCTGCCCGTGTTTATTCAATGAGTAGACCTTCTCTCATTCAGTCAATGTCTCGAGATTTCAGTGAAACAAACTTCATTCATTCAAACATTGTGTCAAACATCAATCATTGATTAAGTGAATCAGATGGTAATCGCTGATTCTTTGAAACAAGCTTAACTCATTTGTTTAGTGAATCCAACTGCATTCATTCATACAGTCAAACAAACTGCATGCATTCATACAAAGAAACCGATTGCACGTTGTAATTCAATGATTGAGATTCTCTCATTCATGTCAATGTCTCGAACATAAAGCTGTCTTTCAATGAACCAAATGAATACGTTTAATCATTGAATTAAACTTCAATCATTAATTCAATGAATCAGACGTTAATCGTTGATTCTCTGAAACAAACTTAATTCATTTTTCGTGCATCCAACTGCATACAATGAAACAAACTGCATTTGTTCGTTCAACGAAACAAAGTACACGTGGAGCATTTCCCCACCCTCCTGTGAAACAAACTGCAAAGATTAATTCAATGAAACAGTCAATGAATCAGTATTCTATCTTTCAATCAATGTGACAAACTGCACACATTTACTCAAAGAAATTGGCTGCACGCGTTAGTTCAATGAGGAGAGCCTCTCTCAATCAGTCATAGACTCGAGCATACATTCACTAAAACTAAATGCATTCATTCAAATATCATGTCAAACATTGATTCAGTGAATCAGATGTTAATTGCTGATTCTTTGAAACAAACATAACTCATTTGGTTTTTCAATCCAACTGCATTCATTCATACATTCATACAAGCTGCATGCATTCATTCAATGAAACAGAGTGCACGTGGTGATGCAATGAGTTGAGCCTCTCTCATTCAGTCAATGTCTCGACCTTAACGCTTTCAATCAATGAAACAAACAGCATACATTCAATGATTGAATTTAACTTCAATCATTAATACAATGAATCAGATGAATTCATTAATTCTCTGCAACAAACTTAACTCAATTTTTTCGTGCATTCAACTGCATTAATTCATACAATGAAACAAATTGCATGCGTTCGTTGAATGAAACAGAGTGCACGTGCTAATTCAATACCGTAGAGCATTTCCCATTCATTCTGTGAAACAAACTGCAAAGATTAATTCAATGAAACAGACTGCACGTGTTAATTCAATAAATAGAGCTTCTCTCACTTTTTCAAAATCTCGAGCTTTACTCTTTCCTTCATTGAAACAAACTGCATGCATTCAGTCAATGAATCAAAATTCTATCATTCATTCAAAGAAACGTCCTGCCCGTGTTTATTCCATGAGTAGAGCTTCTCACTTTCAGTCAATGTCTCGAGCTTTCATTCAGCTAAACAAACTGCATTCATTCAATGATTGTGTCAAACTTCAATCATTGATTCAATAAATCAAACGTTAGTCAATGATTCAATGAAACAAACTTAACTCCGTTTGTTCGTAAATCCAATAGCATTCAATGAGAGACGCTCAAATGATTGAATTACCACGTGCACTCTCTTTCATTGAATGAATGCATACAGGGTGTTCGATTGTATGAATGAACGCATTTGGATTTACTAAAGAAATGAGTAAAGAAATGAAACTGTAAATAACGTTTTATTTATTGAACGCTTTCGATCAATGAAACAACTCAATTCAATCAAACATTGTGTCAAACCTCAAACATTGAGTCAGTGAATCAGACGTTAATCGCTGATTCTTTGAAACAAACTTAACTCATTTGTTCAGTGAATCCAACTGCATTCATTCATACAGTCAAACAAACTGCATGCATTCATACAAAGAAACCGATTGCACGTGGTAATTCAATGATTGAGATTGTCTCATTCAGCCAATGTCTCGACCACAAAGCTGTCTTTCAATGAAACAAATGAATCCGTTCAATCATTGAATTAAACTTCAATGATTAATTCAATGAATCAGACGTCAATCGTTGATTCTCTGAAACAAACAATTCATTTTTCGTGCATCCAACTGCATACAATGAAACAAAGTGCCAAAACAAAGTACACGTAGAGCAATTCCCATTCATTGTGTGAAACAAACTGCAAAGATTAATTCAATGAAACAGTCATTGAATCAATATTCTATCTTTCATTCAATGCAACAAACTGCACACATTTACTCAAAGAAACTGGCTGCACGCGTTAGTTCAATGAGTAGAGCCTCTCTCAATCAGTCAAAGTCTCGAGCATTCATTCAGTAAAACCAAATGCATTCATTCAAATATCGTGTCAAACATTGATTCAGTGAATCAGATGTTAATTGCTGATTCTTTGAAACAAACATAAGTCATTTGGTTTTGCAATACAACTGCATTCATTCATACATTCATACAAGCATTTCCCATTCATTCTGTGAAACAAACTGCAAAGATTAATTCAATGAAACAGACTGTTAATTCAATGTGTAAATTCAATGACTGGAGCTTCTCTCATTCTTTCAAATTCTCGTGCTTTCCGCCTTCATTCATTGAAACAACTTGCAATACAACTGCATTCATTCATACAAGCATTTCCCATTCATTCTGTGAAACAAACTGCAAAGACCAATTCAATGAAACAGACTGTTAATTCAATGTGTTAATTCAATGACTGGAGCTTCTCTCATGTTTTTCAAAATCTCGAGCTTTACGCCTTCATTCATTGAAACAAACTGCATGCATTCAGTCATTGATTCAAACTTTTACCATTGATTCAAAGAAGCACACTGCACACATTCTTCCAATGAAACCTTCCTGCACGTGTTTATTAAATGAGTAGACCTTCTCTCATTCAGTCAATGTCTCGAGATTTCAATCAGTGAAACAAACTTCATTCATTCAAAGATTGTGTCAAACATCAATCATTGATTCAGTGAATCAGATGATAATCGCTGATTCTTTGAAACAAACAACTCATTTGTTCCGTTAATCCAATTGCATTCATGCATACAATCAAACAAACTGCATGCATTCATTCAATGAAACCGATTGCACGTGGTAATGAGATTCTCTCATTCAGTCAATGTCTCGACCATAAAGCTGTCTTTCAATGAAACAAATGAATACGTTTAATCATTGAATTAAACTTCAATCATTAATTCAATGAATCAGACGTTAATCGTTGATTGTCTGAAACAAACTTAATTCATTTTTCGTGCATCCAACTGCATACAATGAAACAAAGTGCATGTGTCCGTTTAACGAAACAAAGTACACGTAGAGCATTTCCCCTTCATCCTGTGAAACAAACTGCAAAGATTAATTCAATGAAACAGACTGTTAAATCAATGTGTTAATTCAATGACTGGAGCTTCTCTCATTTTTTCAAATTCTCGTGCTTTACGCCTTCATTCATTGAAACAAACTGCATGCATTCAGTCATTGAAACAAACTTCTACCATTGATTCAAAGAAGCAAACTGCACACATTCTTCCAATTAAACCTTCCTGCCCGTGTTTATTCAATGAGTAGACCTTCTCTCATTCAGTCAATGTCTCGAGATTTCAGTGAAACAAACTTCATTCATTCAAACATTGTGTCAAACATCAATCATTGATTAAGTGAATCAGATGGTAATCGCTGATTCTTTGAAACAAGCTTAACTCATTTGTTTAGTGAATCCAACTGCATTCATTCATACAGTCAAACAAACTGCATGCATTCATACAAAGAAACCGATTGCACGTTGTAATTCAATGATTGAGATTCTCTCATTCATGTCAATGTCTCGAACATAAAGCTGTCTTTCAATGAACCAAATGAATACGTTTAATCATTGAATTAAACTTCAATCATTAATTCAATGAATCAGACGTTAATCGTTGATTCTCTGAAACAAACTTAATTCATTTTTCGTGCATCCAACTGCATACAATGAAACAAACTGCATTTGTTCGTTCAACGAAACAAAGTACACGTGGAGCATTTCCCCACCCTCCTGTGAAACAAACTGCAAAGATTAATTCAATGAAACAGTCAATGAATCAGTATTCTATCTTTCAATCAATGTGACAAACTGCACACATTTACTCAAAGAAATTGGCTGCACGCGTTAGTTCAATGAGGAGAGCCTCTCTCAATCAGTCATAGACTCGAGCATACATTCACTAAAACTAAATGCATTCATTCAAATATCATGTCAAACATTGATTCAGTGAATCAGATGTTAATTGCTGATTCTTTGAAACAAACATAACTCATTTGGTTTTTCAATCCAACTGCATTCATTCATACATTCATACAAGCTGCATGCATTCATTCAATGAAACAGAGTGCACGTGGTGATGCAATGAGTTGAGCCTCTCTCATTCAGTCAATGTCTCGACCTTAACGCTTTCAATCAATGAAACAAACAGCATACATTCAATGATTGAATTTAACTTCAATCATTAATACAATGAATCAGATGAATTCATTAATTCTCTGCAACAAACTTAACTCAATTTTTTCGTGCATTCAACTGCATTAATTCATACAATGAAACAAATTGCATGCGTTCGTTGAATGAAACAGAGTGCACGTGCTAATTCAATACCGTAGAGCATTTCCCATTCAGTCTGTGAAACAAACTGCAAAGATTAATTCAATGAAACAGACTGCACGTGTTAATTCAATAAATAGAGCTTCTCTCACTTTTTCAAAATCTCGAGCTTTACTCTTTCCTTCATTGAAACAAACTGCATGCATTCAGTCAATGAATCAAAATTCTATCATTCATTCAAAGAAACGTCCTGCCCGTGTTTATTCCATGAGTAGAGCTTCTCACTTTCAGTCAATGTCTCGAGCTTTCATTCAGCTAAACAAACTGCATTCATTCAATGATTGTGTCAAACTTCAATCATTGATTCAATAAATCAAACGTTAGTCAATGATTCAATGAAACAAACTTAACTCCGTTTGTTCGTAAATCCAATAGCATTCAATGAGAGACGCTCAAATGATTGAATTACCACGTGCACTCTCTTTCATTGAATGAATGCATACAGGGTGTTCGATTGTATGAATGAACGCATTTGGATTTACTAAAGAAATGAGTAAAGAAATGAAACTGTAAATAACGTTTTATTTATTGAACGCTTTCGATCAATGAAACAACTCAATTCAATCAAACATTGTGTCAAACCTCAAACATTGAGTCAGTGAATCAGACGTTAATCGCTGATTCTTTGAAACAAACTTAACTCATTTGTTCAGTGAATCCAACTGCATTCATTCATACAGTCAAACAAACTGCATGCATTCATACAAAGAAACCGATTGCACGTGGTAATTCAATGATTGAGATTGTCTCATTCAGCCAATGTCTCGACCACAAAGCTGTCTTTCAATGAAACAAATGAATCCGTTCAATCATTGAATTAAACTTCAATGATTAATTCAATGAATCAGACGTCAATCGTTGATTCTCTGAAACAAACAATTCATTTTTCGTGCATCCAACTGCATACAATGAAACAAAGTGCCAAAACAAAGTACACGTAGAGCAATTCCCATTCATTGTGTGAAACAAACTGCAAAGATTAATTCAATGAAACAGTCATTGAATCAATATTCTATCTTTCATTCAATGCAACAAACTGCACACATTTACTCAAAGAAACTGGCTGCACGCGTTAGTTCAATGAGTAGAGCCTCTCTCAATCAGTCAAAGTCTCGAGCATTCATTCAGTAAAACCAAATGCATTCATTCAAATATCGTGTCAAACATTGATTCAGTGAATCAGATGTTAATTGCTGATTCTTTGAAACAAACATAAGTCATTTGGTTTTGCAATACAACTGCATTCATTCATACATTCATACAAGCATTTCCCATTCATTCTGTGAAACAAACTGCAAAGATTAATTCAATGAAACAGACTGTTAATTCAATGTGTAAATTCAATGACTGGAGCTTCTCTCATTCTTTCAAATTCTCGTGCTTTCCGCCTTCATTCATTGAAACAACTTGCAATACAACTGCATTCATTCATACAAGCATTTCCCATTCATTCTGTGAAACAAACTGCAAAGACCAATTCAATGAAACAGACTGTTAATTCAATGTGTTAATTCAATGACTGGAGCTTCTCTCATGTTTTTCAAAATCTCGAGCTTTACGCCTTCATTCATTGAAACAAACTGCATGCATTCAGTCATTGATTCAAACTTTTACCATTGATTCAAAGAAGCACACTGCACACATTCTTCCAATGAAACCTTCCTGCACGTGTTTATTAAATGAGTAGACCTTCTCTCATTCAGTCAATGTCTCGAGATTTCAATCAGTGAAACAAACTTCATTCATTCAAAGATTGTGTCAAACATCAATCATTGATTCAGTGAATCAGATGATAATCGCTGATTCTTTGAAACAAACAACTCATTTGTTCCGTTAATCCAATTGCATTCATGCATACAATCAAACAAACTGCATGCATTCATTCAATGAAACCGATTGCACGTGGTAATGAGATTCTCTCATTCAGTCAATGTCTCGACCATAAAGCTGTCTTTCAATGAAACAAATGAATACGTTTAATCATTGAATTAAACTTCAATCATTAATTCAATGAATCAGACGTTAATCGTTGATTGTCTGAAACAAACTTAATTCATTTTTCGTGCATCCAACTGCATACAATGAAACAAAGTGCATGTGTCCGTTTAACGAAACAAAGTACACGTAGAGCATTTCCCCTTCATCCTGTGAAACAAACTGCAAAGATTAATTCAATGAAACAGACTGTTAAATCAATGTGTTAATTCAATGACTGGAGCTTCTCTCATTTTTTCAAATTCTCGTGCTTTACGCCTTCATTCATTGAAACAAACTGCATGCATTCAGTCATTGAAACAAACTTCTACCATTGATTCAAATAAGCAAACTGCACACATTCTTCCAATTAAACCTTCCTGCCCGTGTTTATTCAATGAGTAGACCTTCTCTCATTCAGTCAATGTCTCGAGATTTCAGTGAAACAAACTTCATTCATTCAAACATTGTGTCAAACATCAATCATTGATTAAGTGAATCAGATGGTAATCGCTGATTCTTTGAAACAAACTTAACTCATTTGTTTAGTTAATCCAACTGCATTCATTCATACAGTCAAACAAACTGCATGCATTCATACAAAGAAACCGATTGCACGTTGTAATTCAATGATTGAGATTCTCTCATTCATGTCAATGTCTCGAACATAAAGCTGTCTTTCAATGAACCAAATGAATACGTTTAATCATTGAATTAAACTTCAATCATTAATTCAATGAATCAGACGTTAATCGTTGATTCTCTGAAACAAACTTAATTCATTTTTCGTGCATCCAACTGCATACAATGAAACAAACTGCATTTGTTCGTTCAACGAAACAAAGTACACGTGGAGCATTTCCCCACCCTCCTGTGAAACAAACTGCAAAGATTAATTCAATGAAACAGTCAATGAATCAGTATTCTATCTTTCAATCAATGTGACAAACTGCACACATTTACTCAAAGAAATTGGCTGCACGCGTTAGTTCAATGAGGAGAGCCTCTCTCAATCAGTCATAGACTCGAGCATACATTCACTAAAACTAAATGCATTCATTCAAATATCATGTCAAACATTGATTCAGTGAATCAGATGTTAATTGCTGATTCTTTGTAACAAACATAACTCATTTGGTTTTTCAATCCAACTGCATTCATTCATACATTCATACAAGCTGCATGCATTCATTCAATGAAACAGAGTGCATGTGGTGATGCAATGAGTTGAGCCTCTCTCATTCAGTCAATGTCTCGACCTTAACGCTTTCAATCAATGAAACAAACAGCATACATTCAATGATTGAATTTAACTTCAATCATTAATACAATGAATCAGATGAATTCATTAATTCTCTGCAACAAACTTAACTCATTTTTTTCGTGCATTCAACTGCATTAATTCATACAATGAAACAAATTGCATGCGTTCGTTGAATGAAACAGAGTGCACGTGCTAATTCAATACCGTAGAGCATTTCCCATTCATTCTGTGAAACAAACTGCACAGATTAATTCAATGAAACAGACTGCGCGTGTTAATTCAATAACAAGAGCTTCTCTCACTTATTCAAAATCTCGAGCTTTACGCTTTCCTTCATTGAAACAAACTGTTTCATTGTATGCAGTTGGATGCACGAAAAATGAATTAAGTTTGTTTCAGAGAATCAACGATTAACGTCTGATTCATTGAATTAATGATTTAAGTTTAATTCAATGATGGAACGAACACAGATTGTTTCATTGAATGAAAGCGTTAATGTCCGGATATTGACTGAATTAGAGAGGTTCAAAACATTGAATTACCACGTGCACTCGGTTTCATTGAATGAATGCATGCAGTTTGTTTCATTGTATGAATGAATGCTATTGGATTTACTAAAAAACTGAGTTAAGTTTGTTTCATTGAATCATTGACTAACGTTTGATTTATTGAATCAATGATTGAAGTTTGACACAACCTTTGAATGAATGCAGTTTGTTTAACTGAATGAAAGCTCGAGACATTGACTGAAAGTGAGAAGCTCTACTCATGGAATAAACAAGGGCAGGACGTTTCTTTGAATGAATGATAGAATTTTGATTCAATGACTGAATGTATGCAGTTTGTTTCAATGAATAAGTGAGAGAAGCTCCTGGTATTGAATCAACACGTGCAGTCCGTTTCATTTAATTAATCTTTGCAGTTTGTTACACAGAATGATGGGGAAATGCTCTACGTGTACTTCGTTTCGTTAAACGAACACATGCACTTTGTTTCATTGTATGCAGTTGGAAGCACGATAAATGAATTAAGTTTGATTGAAAGCGTTAAGCTCGAGACATTGACTTGATGAAAGAAGGTCAAATCATTGAAATACCATGTGCACTCCGTTTCATTCAATGAATGCATGCTGTTTGACTGTATGAATGAATGCAGTTGGATTCACTAAACAAATTCGTTTCAACGAATCAGCGATTAACATCTGATTCACTGATTAAATGATTCAAGTTAAATTCAATTATTGAATGAATGCTGTTTGTTTCATTGATTGAAAGCGTTAAGGACGAGACATTGACTGAATGACAGAGTCTCAACTCATTGCATTACCACGTGCACTCTGTTTCATTAAATGAATGCATGCAGCTTGTATGAATGTATGACTGTATTCAGTTGTATGGAAAAACCTAATGTTAGTTATGTTTGAATCAAAGAATCAGCAATTAACACCTGATTCACTGAATCAATGTTTGACACGATATTTGAATGAATATTCGAGACTTTGATTTATTGAGAGAGGATCTACTCATTGAACTAACGCGTGCAGCCAGTTTCTGAGAGTAAATGTGTGCAGTTTGTTACATTGAATGAATGATAGAATATTGATTCAATGACTGTTTCATTGAATTAATCTTTGCAGTTTGTTTCATTGAATTAATCTTTGCAGTTTGTTTCACAGAATGATTGGGAAATGCTCTACGTGTACTTTGTTTCGTTGAACGAACACATGCAGTTTGTTTGATTGTATGCATGAATGCAATTGGATTAACGGAACAAATGAGTTGTTTGTTTCAAAGAATCAGCGATTATCATCTGATTCACTGAATCAATGATTGATGTTTGACACAATCTTTGAATGAATGAAGTTTGTTTCACTGATTGAAATCTCGAGACATTGACTGAATGAGAGAAGGTCTACTCATTTAATAAACACGTGCAGGAAGGTTTCATTGGAAGAATGTGTGCAGTGTGCTTTTTTGAATCAACGGTAAAAGTTTGAATCAATGACTGAATGCATGCAGTTTGTTTCAATGAATGAAGGCGTAAAGCTCGAGATTTTGAAAAAATGAGAGAAGCTCCAGTCATTGAATTAACACATTGAATTAACAGTCTGTTTCATTGAATTAATCTTTGCAGTTTGTTTCACAGAATGAATGGGAAATGCTTGTATGAATGTATGAATGAATGCAGTTGTATTGCAAGTTGTTTCAATGAATGAAGGCGGAAAGCACGAGAATTTGTTTCACAGAATGAATGCGAAATGCTTGTATGAATGTATGAATGAATGCAGTTGTATTGCAAAACCAAATGAGTTATGTTTGTTTCAAAGAATCAGCAATTAACATCTGATTCACTGAATCAATGTTTGACACGATATTTGAATGAATGCATTTGGTTTTCCTGAATGAATGCTCGAGAGTTTGACTGATTGAGAGAGGCTCTACTCATTGAAGTAACGCGTACAGCCAGTTTCTTTGAGTAAATGTGTGCAGTTTGTTGCATTGAATGAAAGATAGAATATTGATTCAATGACTGTTTCATTGAATTAATCTTTGCAGTTTGTTTCACACAATGAATGGGAAATGCTCTACGTGTACTTTGTTTTGGCACTTTGTTTCATTGTATGCAGTTGGATGCACGAAAAATGAATTAAGTTTGTTTCAGAGAATCAACGATTAACGTCTGATTCATTGAATTAATCATTGAAGTTTAATTCAATGATTGAACGTATTCATTTGTTTCATTGAAAGACAGCTTTATGGTCGAGACATTGGATGAATGAGAGAATCTCAATCATTGAATTACCACGTGCAATCGGTTTCTTTGTATGAATGCATGCAGTTTGTTTGACTGAATGAATGAATGCAGTTGGATTCACTGAACGAATGAGTTAAGTTTGTTTCAGAGAATTAACGATTAACGTCTGATTCATTGAATTAATGATTTAAGTTTCATTCAATGATAAAACGAACACAGACTGTAAGAATGAATGCAGTTGGAGTCACTAAACAAATGAGTTAAGCTTGTTTCAAAAAATCAGCGATTACCATCTCATTCACTTAATCAATGATTGCTGTTTGACACAATGTTTGAATGAATGAAGTTTGTTTCACTGATTGAAATCTCGAGACATTGACTGAATGAGAGAAGGTCTACTCATTGAATAAACACGGGCAGGAAGGTTTAATTGGAAGAATGTGTGCAGTTTGCTTCTTTGAATCAATGGCAGAAGTTTGTTTCAATGACTGAATGCATGCAGTTTGTTTCAATGAATGAAGGCGTAAAGCACGAGAATTTGAAAAAATGAGAGAAGCTCCAGTCATTGAATTAACACATTGATTTAACAGTCTGTTTCATTGAATTAACCTTTGCAGTTTGTTTCACAGGATGAAGGGGAAATGCTCTACGTGTACTTTGTTTCATTAAACGGACACATGCACTTTGTTTCATTGTATGCAGTTGGATGCACGAAAAATGAATTAAGTTTGTTTCAGACAATCAACGATTAACGTCTGATTCATTGAATTAATGATTGAAGTTTAATTCAATGATTGAACGTATTCATTTGTTTCATTGAAAGACAGCTTTATGGTCGAGACATTGACTGAATGAAAGAATCTCATTACCACGTGCAATCGGTTTCATTGAATGAGTGCATGCAGTTTGTTTGATTGTATGTATGAATGCAATTGGATTAACGGAACAAATGAGTTGTTTGTTTCAAAGAATCAGCGATTATCATCTGATTCACTGAATCAATGATTGATGTTTGACACAATCTTTGAATGAATGAAGTTTGTTTCACTGATTGAAATCTCGAGTCATTGACTGAATGAGAGAAGGTCTACTCATTTAATAAACACGTGCAGGAAGGTTTCATTGGAAGAATGTGTGCAGTGTGCTTCTTTGAATCAATGGTAAAAGTTTGGATCAATGACTGAATGCATGCAGTTTGTTTCAATGAATGAAGGCGTAAAGCTCGAGATTTTGAAAAAAATGAGAGAAGCTCCAGTCATTGAATTAACACATTGAATTAACAGTCTGTTTCATTGAATTGGTCTTTGCAGCATGTTTCACAGAATGAATGGGAAATGCTCTACGGTATTGGATTAGCACGTGCACTCTGTTTCATTAAATGAACGCATGCAATTTGTTCCATTGTATGAATTAATGCAGTTGAATGCACGAAAAATGAGTTAAGTTTGTTTCAGAGAATTAATGAATAACATCTGATTCATTGAATTAATGATTGAAGTTAAATTCAATTATTGAATGTATGCTGTTTGTTTCATTGATTGAAAGCGTTAAGGTCGTGACATTGACTGAATGAGAGAGGCTCAACTCATTGCATTACCACGTGCACTCTGTTTCATTGAATGAATGCATGCAGCTTGTATGAATGTATGAATGAATGCAGTTGGATTGAAAAACCAAATGAGTTATGTTTGTTTCAAAGAATCAGCAATTAACATCTGATTCACTGAATCAATGTTTGACACGATATTTGAATGAATGCATTTGGTTTTAGTGAATGAATGCTCGAGTCTATGACTGATTGAGAGAGGCTCTACTCATTGAACTAACGCGTGCAGCCAATTTCTTTGAGTAAATGTGTGCAGTTTGTTGCATTGAATGAATGGTAGAATATTGATTCAATGACTGTTTCATTGAATTAATCTTTGCAGTTTGTTTCACAGAATGAATGGGAAATGCTCCACGTGTACTTTGTTTCGTTGAACGAACAAATGCAGTTTGTTTCATTGTATGCAGTTGGATGCACGAAAAATGAATTAAGTTTGTTTCAGAGAATCATCGATTAACGTCTGATTCATTGAATTAATGATTGAAGTTTAATTCAATGATTAAACGTATTCATTTGATTCATTGAAAGACAGCTTTATGTTCGAGACATTGACTGAATGAGAGAATCTCAATCATTGAATTACAACGTGCAATCGGTTTCTTTGTATGAATGCATGCAGTTTGTTTGACTGAATGAATGAATGCAGTTGGATTCACTAAACAAATGAGTTAAGTTTGTTTCAAAGAATCAGCGATTATCATCTGATTCACTTAATCAATGATTGATGTTTGACACAATGTTTGAATGAATGAAGTTTGTTTCAATGATTGAAATCTCGAGACATTGACTGAATGAGAGAAGGTCTACTCATTGAATAAACACGGGCAGGAAGGTTTAATTGGAAGAATGTGTGCAGTTTGCTTCTTTGAATCAATGGTAGAAGTTTGTTTCAATGACTGAATGCATGCAGTTTGTTTCAATGAATGAAGGCGTAAATCACGAGAATTTGAAAAAATGAGAGAAGCTCCAGTCATTGAATTAACACATTGATTTAACAGTCTGTTTCATTGAATTAATCTTTGCTGTTTGTTTCACAGGATGAAGGGGAAATGCTCTACGTCTACTTTGTTTCGTTAAAGGGACACATGCACTTTTGTTTCATTGTATGCAGTTGGATGCACGAAAAATGAATTAAGTTTGTTTTAGATAATCAACGATTAACGTCTGATTCATTGAATTAATGATTGAAGTTTAATTCAATGATTGAACGTATTCATTTGTTTCATTGAAAGACAGCTTTATGGTCAAGACATTGACTGAATGAGAGAATCTCAATCATTGAATTACCACGTGCACTCGGTTTCATTGATTGAATGCATGCAGTTTGTTTGATTGTATGCATGAATGCAATTGGATTAACGAAACAAATGAGTTGTTTGTTTCAAAGAATCAGCGATTATCATCTGATTCACTGAATCAATGATTGATGTTTGACACAATCTTTGAATGAATGAAGTTTGTTTCACTGATTGAAATCTCGAGACATTGACTGAATGAGAGAGGCTCAACTCATTGCATTACCACGTGCACTCTGTTTCATTGAATGAATGCATGCAGCTTGTATGAATGTATGAATGAATGCAGTTGGATTGAAATACCAAATGAGTTATGTTTGTTTCAAAGAATCAGCAATTAACATCTGATTCACTGAATCAATGTTTGACACGATATTTGAGTGAATGCATTTGGTTTTAGTGAATGAATGCTCGAGTCTATGACTGATTGTGAGAGGCTCGACTCATTGAACTAACGCGTGCAGCCAATTTCTTTGAGTAAATGTGTACAGTTTGTTGCATTGAATGAATGATAGAATATTGATTCAATGACTGTTTCATTGAATTAATCTTTGCAGTTTGTTTCACAGAATGAATGGGAAATGTTGTACGTGTACTTTGTTTCGTTGAACGAACACATGCAGTTTGTTTCTTTTTATGCAGTTGGATGCACGAAAAATGAATTAAGTTTGTTTCAGAGAATCAACGATTAACGTCTGATTCATTGAATTAATGATTTAAGTTTAATTCAATGATAAAACGAACACAGATTGTTTCATTGATTGAAAGCGTTAATGTCCGGATATTGACTGAATGAGAGAGGTTCAAAACATTGAATTACCACGTGCACTCGGTTTCATTGAATGAATGCATGCAGTTTGTTTCATTGTATGAATGAATGCTATTGGATTTACTAACAAACGGAGTTAAGTTTGTTTCATTGAATCATTGACTAACATTTGATTTATTGAATCAATGATTGAAGTTTGACACAATCTTTGAATGAATGCAGTTTGTTTAGCTGAATGAAAGCTCGAGACATTGACTGAAAGTGAGAAGCTCTACTCATGGAATAAACACGGGCAGGACGTTTCTTTGAATGAATGATAGAATTTTCATTCAATGACTGAATGCATGCAGTTTGTTTCAATGAAAGAAAGCGTAAAGCTCGAGATTTTGAATAAGTGAGAGAAGCTCTATTTATTGAATTAACACGTGCAGTCTGTTTCATTGAATTAATCTTTGCAGTTTGTTTCACAGAATGAATGGGAAATGCTCTACGGTATTGGATTAGCACGTGCACTCTGTTTCATTCAACAAACGCATGCAATTTGTTTCATTGTATAAATTAATGCAGTTGAATGCACGAAAAAAATGAGTTAAGTTTGTTTCAGAGAATTAATGAATAACATCTGATTCATTGAATTAATGATTGAAGTTAAATTCAATTATTGAATGTATGCTGTTTGTTTCATTGATTGAAAGCGTTAAGGTCGAGACATTGACTGAATGAGAGAGGCTCAACTCATTGCATTACCACGTGCACTCTGTTTCATTGAATGAATGCATGCAGCTTGTATGAATGTACGAATGAATGCAGTTGGATTTAAAAACCAAATGAGTTATGTTTGTTTCAAAGAATCAGCAATTAACATCTGATTCACTGAATCAATGTTTGACACGATATTTGAATGAATGCATTTGGTTTTAGTGAATGTATGCTCGAGTCTATGACTGATTGAGAGAGGCTCTACTCATTGAACTAACGCGTGCAGCCAATTTCTTTGAGTAAATGTGTGCAGTTTGTCACATTGATTGAAAGATAGAATATTGATTCACTGACTGTTTCATTGAATTAATCTTTGCAGTTTATTTCACAGGAGGATGGGAAATGCTCCACGTGTACTTTGTTTCGTTGAACGAACAAATGCAGTTTGTTTCATTGTATGCAGTTGGATGCACGAAAAATGAATTATGTTTGTTTCAGAGAATCAACGATTAACGTCTGATTCATTGAATTAATGATTGAAGTTTAATTCAATGATTAAACGTATTCATTTGGTTCATTGAAAGACAGCTTTATGTTCGAGACATTGACTGAATGAGAGAATCTCAATCATTGAATTACAACGTGCAATCGGTTTCTTTGTATGAATGCATGCAGTTTGTTTGACTGTATGAATGAATGCAGTTGGATTCACTAAACAAATGAGTTAAGTTTGTTTCAAAGAATCAGCGATTATCATCTGATTCACTTAATCAATGATTGATGTTTGACACAATGTTTGAATGAATGAAGTTTGTTTCAATGATTGAAATCTCGAGACATTGACTGAATGAGAGAAGGTCTACTCATTGAATAAACACGGGCAGGAAGGTTTAATTGGAAGAATGTGTGCAGTTTGCTTCTTTGAATCAATGGTAAAAGTTTGATTCAATGACTGAATGCATGCAGTTTGTTTCAATGAATGAAGGCGTAAAGCTCGAGATTTTGAAAAAATGAGAGAAGCTCCAGTCATTGAATTAACACATTGAATTAACAGTCTGTTTCATTGAATTGGTCTTTGCAGCTTGTTTCACAGAATGAATGGGAAATGCTCTCCGGTATTGGATTAGCACGTGCACTCGGTTTCATTGAACGAACGCATGCAATTTGTTTCATTATATGAATTAATGCAGTTGAATGTACGAAAAAATGAGTTAAGTTTGATTCAGAGAATTAATGAATAACATCTGATTCATTGAATTAATGATTGAAGTTAAATTCAATTATTGAATGAATGCTGTTTGTTTCATTGATTGAAAGCGTTAAGGTTGAGACATTGACTGAATGAGAGAGGCTCAACTCATTGCATTACCACGTGCACTCTGTTTCATTGAATGAATGCATGCAGCTTGTATGAATGTATGACTGAATGCAGTTGGATGGAAAAACCAAATGAGTTATGTTTGTTTCAAAGAATCAGCAATTAACATCTGATTCACTGAATCAATGTTTGACACGATATTTGATTGAATGCATTTGGTTTTAGTGAATGAATGCTCGAGTCTATGACTGATTGAGAGAGGCTCTACTCATTGAACTAACGCGTGCAGCCAATTTCTTTGAGTAAATGTGTGCAGTTTGTTACATTGAATGAAAGATAGAAGATTGATTCAATGACTGTATCATTGAATTAATCTTTGCAGTTTGATTCACAGGAGGATGGGAAAATGCTCCACGTGTACTTTGTTTCGTTGAACGAACAAATGCAGTTTGTTTCATTGTATGCAGTTGGATGCACTAAAAATGAATTAAGTTTGTTTCAGAGAATCAACGATTAACGTCTGATTCATTGAATTAATGATTTAAGTTGAATTCAATGATAGAACGAACACAGATTGTTTCATTGAATGAAAGCGTTAATGTCCGGAGATTGACTGAATGAGAGAGGTTCAAAACATTGAATTACCACGTGCACTCCGTTTCATTGAATGAATGCATGCAGTTTGTTTCATTGTATGAATGAATGCTATTGGATTTACTAACAAACGGAGTTAAGTTTGTTTAATTGAATCATTGACTAACGTTTGATTTATTGAATCAATGATTGAAGTTTGACACAATCTTTGAATGAATGCAGTTTGTTTAGCTGAATGAAAGCTCGAGACATTTCAATAAAACGAACCACGTGGTAATTCAATGATTTGAGCGTCTCACATTCAGTCAATGTCTCGACCTCAACGATTTCTTTCAGTGAAACAAACTGCATTCATTCAAACTTCAATGAATGAACGAATGCAGTTTGATTCGTTGCTTGAAACCGTTGATATTGAGACTTTCAGTGAATGACAGAGGCTCAAATCATTGAAATACCACGTGCACTCGGTTTCATTGAATGAATGCATGCAGTTTGTTTGATTGTATGCATGAATGCAATTGGATTGACGAAACAAATGAGTTGTTTGTTTCAAAGAATCAGCGATTATCATCTGATTCACTGAATCAATGATTGATGTTTGACACAATGTTTGAATGAATGAAGTTTGTTTCACTGATTGAAATCTCGAGACATTGACTGAATGAGAGAAGGTCTACTCATTGAATGAATACGTGCAGGAAGGTTTAATTGGAAGAATGTGAGCAGTTTGTTACTTTGAATCAATGGTAGAAGTTTGATTCAGTGACTGCATGCAGTTTGTTTCAATGAATGAAGGCGTAAAGCTCGAGATTTTGAAAAAATGAGAGAAGCTCCAGTCATTGAATTAACACATTGAATTAACAGTCTGTTTCATTGAATTGGTCTTTGCAGCTTGTTTCACAGAATGAATGGGAAATGCTCTACGGTATTGGATTAGCACGTGCACTCTGTTTCATTCAACGAACGCATGCAATTTGTTTCATTATATGAATTAATGCAGTTGAATGCACGAAAAAATGAGTTAAGTTTGTTTCAGAGAATTAATGAATAACATCTGATTCATTGAATTAATGATTGAAGTTAAATTCAATTATTGAATGAATGCTGTTTGTTTCATTGATTGAAAGCGTTAAGGTCGTGACATTGACTGAATGAGAGAGGCTCAACTCATTGCATTACCACGTGCACTCTGTTTCATTGAATGAATGCATGCAGCTTGTATGAATGTATGAATGAATGCAGTTGGATGCAAAAACCAAATGAGTTATGTTTGTTTCCTTGAAACAAACATCACCGTCATCTTTTCCCCCTCACACTATTCCGTCATCCTCACATTGAGCCACTCACACTCACTCCATCACAGTCACACTGACCCCCCCACACTCACACATCACGATCACACTGACCCCCTCACACTCACTCCATCACCGTCACACTTAGCCCCTCACACTCACTCCATCAACGTCATCCTTTCCCCCTCACATACTCCATCATCCTCACACTGACGCACTCACACTCACTCCATCACATGTATATTGACTCTATCACACTCATTCCATCACCGTCACCCTGACCCCCTCACGCTCCCTCCATCACACTCACACTGACCCTCACACACACATTCCATCACCATTTCACTGACCCCCTCACAATGATTCCATCACTATCACGCTGACTCTCTCACACTCACTCCATCACCTTCACTCTGATGATCTCACATTCCCTCCATCACCGTCACACTTACGCCCTCACACTCACTCCACCACCTTCACCCTGACGCTCTCACACTCACTCCATCACCGTCACACTTACGCCCTCACACTCACTCCACCACGGTCACCCTGACGCTTTCACACTCACTCCATCACCATTATCCTGAACCCCCTCACAGTCACTCCTACACCCTCACACTGACCCACTCACACTCAATCCATCACCCTCAGACAGACCCAGACACATTCACTCCGTCACAGTCACACTGACACCCGCACACTTACTCTATCACCTTCACCCTGATGCTCTCACACTCACTCCATCACCGTCATTCTGACCTCTCACACTCACTCCATCACCGTCATCTTGACCCCCACACATTCGCACCATCATCCTCACACTGACACCCTCACACTCACTCCATCACCCTCACACTGACCGACACACATTCTCTCCATCATCGTCACACTGACCCCTTCACATCCACTCTATCACTGTCACCCTGCACCCACACACTCACTCCTTCAACGTCATCCTTTCCCCCTCACACTACTCCATCATCCTCACACTGACCCACTCACACTCACTCCATCACCCTCACACTGATCGACACATATTCTCTCCATCTTCATCACACTCACCCCCTCACACTCACTCCATCACCATCACACTGACGCACTCACACTCACTCCATCACATGTATATTGACTCTATCACACTCATTCTATCACCGTCACCCTGACCCCCTCACGCTCACTCCATCACCGTCATCCTAACCCCCTCATACCCACTCCATCACCGTCACCCTGATCTCTCACACTCACTCTATTACCGTCACAGCTAGCCCATCACACTCACTCCATCACCGGCATCCTGACCCCCTCACACTCACACCATCACCCTCACACTGACCGACACACATTCTCTCCATCACCGTCAAACTGATCACCTCACACTCACTCCATCAACGTCATCCTTTCCCACTCACACTACTCCATCATCCTCACACTGACCCACTCACACTCACTCCATCACCCTCACACTAATCGACACATATTCACTCCATCTTCATCACACTCACCCCTTCACACTCACTCCATCATGTTCACATTGCCCCCCTCACACTCACTCTATCATTGTAATAGTGACCCCCTCACACTCACTCCATCACCGTCACCCTGACCCCCTCACGCTCACTCCATTACACTCACACTGACCCTCACACACACATTCCATCACCATTTCACTGACCCCCTCACACTGCTTACATCACTATCACACTGACTCTCCTCACACTCAATCCATCACCTTCACTCTGATGATCTCACACTCCCTCCATCACCGTCAACCTGACGCTCTCACACTCTCTCCATCACCATTATCCTGAACCCCCTGACACACACTCCTACACCCTCAGACTGACCCACTCACACTCACTCCATCACCCTCAGACTGACCCAGACACATTCACTCCGTCACAATCACACTGATCCCTCACACTCACGCCATCACCGTCACCCTGAACCACTCATACTCACTCTATCACCTTCACCCTGAACCCCACACATTCGCACCATCACCCTCACACTGACACCCTCACACTCACTCCATCACCATCACACTGACCGACACACATTCTCTCCATCATCGTCACACTGACCCCTTCACATTCACTCCAACACTGTCACCCTGACCCCTCACACTCACTCCTTCAACGTCATCCTTTCCCCCTCACACTACTCCATCATCCTCACACTGACCCACTCACACTCACTCCTTCATCCTCACACTGATCGACACATATTCACTTGGTCACACTCACCCCCTCACACTCACTCCATCACGTTCACATTGACCCCCTCACACTCACTCTATCACTGTAATACTGACCCCCTCACACACACTCCAACACTGTCACCCTGACCCCCTCACATTCACACCATCACCATCACACTGACGCACTCACACTCACTCCATCACATGTGTATTGACTCTATCACACTCATTCCATCACCGTCACCCTGACCCCCTCACGCTCACTCCATCACACTCACACTGACCTTCACACACACATTCCATCACCATTTCACTGACCCCCTCACACTGACTCCATCACTATCACACTGACACTCTCACACTCACTCCATCACCGTCACCCTGAACCCCTCACACTCCCTCCATCACCTTCACTCTGATGATCTCACACTCACTCCACCACCGTCACCCTGACAAATTCACACTCACTCCATTACTTTCACCCTGACCTCCACACACTCACTCCATCACCATCACACTGACCCACTCACACTCACTCCTTCAGCGTCACCCTGACACCCACACACTCCCTCCCTCACCTTCACCCTGACAACCTCACACTCGCTAAATCACTGTCATCCTGAACACGTCACACCACTCCATCTCCTCACACTCACTCCAGCACCCTCTCCATGACGCCCTCACACTCACTCCCTCACAGTCACACTGATCCGCTGACACTCCCTCCATCACCGTCACACTTATGCCCTCACACTCACTCCACCACCTTCACCCTGACGCTCTCACATACACTCCATCACTGTTACCCTGACCCCTCACACTCACTCCATCACCATCATCCTGAACCACCTCACACTCACTCCGTTCCCTCACACTGACCCACTCACACTCACTCCATCACCGTCACACTGACCCCCTCACACTCACTCCATCACCGTCACCCTGAACCCCTCACACTCACTCCATCACCTTCAACCTGATGCTCTCACACTCACTCCATCACTGTCAATCTGACCTCTCACACTCACTTCATCACTGTCATCCTGACCCCCTCGCACTCACACCATCACCCTCACACTGACCCACTAACACTCACTCCATCACCCTCACACTGGCCGACACACATTCCCTCCATCACCGTCACACTGACCCCATCACATTGAAACCATCACCACACAATGACCACCTCACACTCACTCCATCACTGTCACCCTGACCACTCACACTCACTCTATCACCGTCATCCTTTCCCCCTCACACTATTCCATCATCCTCACATTGAGCCACTCACACTCACTCCATCACAGTCACACTGACCCCCTCACACTCACACATCATGATCACACTGACCCCGTCACACTCACTCCATCACTATCACACTGACCCTCTCACACTCCTCCATCACCGTCTACCTGAACCCCTCACACTCACTCCATCACCGTCACACTTAGCCCCTCACACTCACTCCAATCAACGTCATCCTTTCCCCCTCACACTACTCCATCATCCTCACACTGACCCACTCACACTCACTCCATCACCCTCACACTAATCGACACATATTCACTCCATCTTGGTCACACTCACCCCCTCACACTCACTCTATCATTGTAATACTGACCCCCTCACACTCACTCCATCACCGTCACCCTGACCCCCTCACATTCACACCATCACCATCACACTGACGCACTCACACTCACTCCATCACATGTATATTGAATCTATCACACTCATTCCATCACACTCACACTGATCCTCACACACACATTCCATCACCATTTCACTGACCCCCTCACACTGATTCCATCACTATCACACTGACTCTCTCACACTCACTCCATCACCTTCACTCTGATGATCTCACACTCCCTCCATCACCGTCACACTTACGCCCTCACACTCACTCCACCACCTTCACCCTGACGCTCTCACACTCACTCCATCACCGTCACACTTACACCCTCACACACACTCCACCACGGTCACCCTGACGCTCTCACACTCACTCCATCACCATTATCCTGAATCCCCTCACACTCACTCCTACACCCTCACACTGACCCACTCACACTCAATCCATCACCCTCAGACTGACCCAGACACATTCACTCCGTCACAGTCACATTGACACCCTCACACTTACTCTATCACCTTCAACCTGATGCTCTCACACTCACTCCATCACCGTCATTCTGACCTCTCACACTCACTCCATCACCGTCATCCTGACCCCCACACATTCGCACCATCACCCTCACACTGACACCCTCACACTCACTCCATCACCCTCACACTGACCGACACACATTCTCTCCATCATCGTCACACTGACCCCTTCACATTCACTCCATCACTGTCACCCTGACTCCTCACACTCACTCCTTCAAAGTCATCCTTTCCCCCTCACACTACTCCATCATCCTCACACTGACCCACTCACACTCACTCCATCACCCTCACACTGATCGACACATATTCACTCCATCTTGGTCACACTCACCCCCTCACACTCACTCCATCACGTTCACATTGACCCCCTCACACTCACTCTATCACTGTAATACTGACCCCCTCACACTCATTCCATCACCGTCACCCTGACCCCCTCACGCTCATTCCATCACCGTCATCCTAACCCCCTCACACCCACTCTATCACCTTCACCCTGATCTCTCACACTCACTCCATCACCGTCATTCTGACCTCTCACACTCACTCCATCACCGTCATCCTGACCCCCACACATTCGCACCATCACCCTCACACTGACTCCCTCACACTCACTCCATCACCCTCACACTGACCGACACACATTCTCTCCATCATCGTCACACTGACCCCTTCACATTCACTCCATCACTGTCACCCTGACCCCTCACACTCACTCCTTCAACGTCATCCTTTCCCCCTCACACTACTCCATCATCCTCACACTGACCCACTCACACTCACTCCATCACCCTCACACTGATCGACACATATTCACTCCATCTTGGTCACACTCACCCCCTCACACTCACTCCATCACGTTCACATTGACCCCCTCACACTCACTCTATCACTGTAATACTGACCCCCTCACACTCATTCCATCACCTTCACCCTGACCCCCTCACGCTGATTCCATCACCGACATCCTAACCCCCTCACACCCACTCCATCACCTTCACCCTGATCTCTCACACTATTACCGTCACAGCTAGCCCATCACACTCACTCCATCACCGGCGCCCTGACCCCCTCACACTCACACCATCACCCTCACACTGACCCACTCACACTCACTCCATCACCCCCACACTGACCGACACACATTCTCTCCATCACCGTCAAACTGATCCCCTCACACTCACTCCATCAACGTCATCCTTTCCCTCACACTCACTCCAACACCCTCACACTGAACCACACACATTCACTCCATCACTATCACACTGACCCTCCCACACTTACTGCATCACCCTCACCCTGAACCCCTCACACTCACTCCGTCAACGTCACACTTACCCCCTCTCACTCACTCCATCACCGTCACACTGACCCACTCACACTCACTCCATCACATTCACACTGAAGCTGTTCAAATGCACATTTCTCCCGTGTGGTTGTAGGGTCCTAAGATGGAATATGAGACGTTCTCTCCTCCAGGAGAGGTAATGGAATGGCTGTGGCTTGTGCCCGAAGCATCGATTCTCCTGCTCCTCAGATGCTCTCTGACGTGCTGTGCTCTTTCAGTACGACACTTCTGACTCTGAGTTCTCACTTTCGCTATTCTTCGCAGGGGGAATGGTCGAGCTCAGACACCACCTTGGTAAATCTCCTCTGACCACGTTCCCGTGCAGTCACACGTTTCCTGAAGGCTGGCGATCAGAACAGAACAAAATTATCCAAAGAAAAGCAGAAATAACAGAACAAAATCAGCAGGTCTAGTGGATCTGAGGAGAGATTTTCCAGCCAAACGATCCGCCTTTGGAAGGATTGGTATGTGTGGGTGGGGCAGGGTCGAAAATGATTGAACTCAGTGTTGGGTACTGAAGATTGTATGGTCTCTCAGTAGGAAATGACGTGCTGCTCTTCCAACTCGCGCTGTGCTATGCGGGAGCTCTGCAGCACACCAAACTGACATGGAGGCATGGGAACACAGTGGGATATTGCAGGGACAGGAACCTGGAAGATCAGGGTCTTAGTTTGCTTGCCGACAGAACGTAGGTGTACTCATGTTTGTCACTCGCTTTGTTTTTCTCTCCACAGTCTCGATGAGACCACATTCTGAGCAGGAAATGCAGTTTGCTAAATTGAGTGATGGGCAGATAAATCAGTGGAACCTTACACAGTGAGGGGAGACATCGTTAACGAGCAGCAATACACCTTCTGGGATTTCGTGCAATGGTGCCAAATGCGGAAGAGCTGGGGGTCAAGGAGGATTGGACGATGGTGTATAGAGAGCAACTGTCCTGCATAGTGCCGGTATTCAGTGGTGTGGGCCAGTGGGAAAAGGGCAGTAGAATGTATATCTTCCTGAGCTACCTGCTATAAGTAAACACCTCACTACGGAGCAAAAGTATCAAATGATTTTCATTTCAACAACAGCACCAGGTGCAGCTTGAGAAGTTACGTGTTTGCACTGTCACTGACACCCTGTCTCCCCGGGAGCAATAGTACTCCCCCACGCTGATTCAGACAGCACAGTTCTTCCTGTGACACGTCCCTTGGAGAATGGAAGGATAGGTATCTATAATCCGTACTTGGAACAGAGTATCTGTATTGCTCAATAACAATTGCTTAACTATCCCAACTCCTTTTCAAATCACTTGACCCACATCCTTGTATGTCTTGGCATCATAAATTCACATTTGAATAGTTCGGAAAGTTATGTGGATTTCTGCCTCTCCGACCCTTGCATACATTGTATTCCCCATTTCAACCACCCACTGTTTGAAAACGGTTTTCTACGCATTCACTCTAATCTTTCCGCCTCTGACCTTAAATCGATGGCCTCCCGTGATTGAAATCTCCATAAAAGTGTAACATGTGTTTCAGTCTACGCTATTCATATCCCTCAGTACTTTGTACATCTTAATCATGCCCCTCTCAATCTCCTCTTCTCTAAGAAAAACAATTCCAGTTTGTCCAATCTCGCTTCTTCAGCCAGACAATAGCCTGGCAAATCTCCCCTGCATAACTACACACAATAGTCTCGCTAGAGCCGAATGAACAAGTGAAATAAATGATGCGAAAGTCGACAGAAACTGGTGTTTTTTGAATAAAGTTTATTTTCCTCAATGCTTCCCTGTGCCCTTTTCCTGAGCCTGATGTTTCAATACTCACTGGTCCATGTCAGTAAAAGCTGCGTCATGTGGATTGAGCTCACAACCGCGGTAGCCAAATGGATCAACTAATTTGAACGTCCCGATGGTAAGACTTGGGCATGGTCACCCTGTAACAGTGAGCACAGCAACACAGACTGAAGGAGGTGAACGTGAAAGTGATTGTAAGGGAAATGGGACGGGGAACTGAAAGGAGGTAAGTGATTGCGGGAGGTAGGGAATTCTCCGAGAATGGTGAGTCTGTATCCTGATATCTGACTCGCAGAGATGTGAGAGAGAGAGGGGGATTTGATGGAAAAAAGACATAATCTCAGAGAATGCCTTCATGTAAAATCAACTGATTCCTTTCTGTGTTTCTTTAGCATTAATCACAAGGAGTAAAATGCAGTGCATCGGATTCGAACGACCTTACTGCGGCCACAATGCAGAGTATTTTAGCATTCAAACCACCACTGTGTCATGCAAAGACCCGCTCCTAAAAATAGCAATAATTACAGAGACAGAGGATGCGTTAGGAAGAGAATCAGATACACAGCAGGAATATTACGTGAGCGACTGCAGACATTTGGGAATTCAGAATTAGCTGAATCTTTAAATTCGATATTACCAGACGCTGTGGTGGTTCCACGTTGAAGACTGAGTTTGATAGATTTCTAGAAAAAAAAAGGTTCAGGGGATGGTGCGGGATATTGGTGCAACGTATGCTTCAATAACAATGTGTTATTAACTATGTGTTAATAACAGTTTCTTCACCAACTTCCCCACAAAAGGAAGTACAGATTGCTGCAGTCAGTCACATAACTCCAGTTCCTGGAACCAGAATCAGACAAACTTTGTGGCACAGCCGCGAATACCCAAACTGGAAGTGGCGGTGGAAAAAGTGAGGACTGCAGATGCTGGAGATCAGAGCTTAAAAATGTGTTGCTGGAAAAGCGCAGCAGGACAGGCAGCATCAAAAGAGCAGGAGAAACGACGTTTCGGGCATAAGCACTTCTTCAGGAATGAGGAGGGTGTGCCAAGCAGGCTAAGATAAAAGGTAGGGAGGAGGGACTTGGGGGAGGGGCGTTTGGGAATGCGATAGGTAGAAGGAGGTTAAGGTGAGGGTGATAGGCCCGAGAAGGGGTGGGGGCGGAGAGGTCGGGAAGAAGATTGCAGGTCAAGAAGGCGGGACAGAGTCTGAGGGTTGGGACTGAGAAAAGGTGGGGGGGGAGGGGAAATCAGGAAGCTGGAGGAATCTGCATTCATCCCTTATGGTTGGAGGGTTCCAAAGCAGAAGTTGAGGCGCTCTTCCTCCAGGCATCCTGTTGCCATGGTCTGAGGATGGAGGAGGCCAAGGATCTGCATGTCCTTGGCGGAGTGCGAGGGGGAGTTAAAGTGTTCAGCCAGGGGGCAGTTGGGTTGGTTGGTGCGGGTGTCCCAGAGGTGTTCTCTGAACCGTTCTGCAAGTAAGCGGCCAGTCTCCCCAATGTATAGGAGGCCACATCGGTGCAGCGGATGAAGTAAATAATGTGTGTTGAGGAGCAGGTGAATTTCTGATGGATATAGAAGGATCCCTTGGGAAATGAGCGGGAGGTGTGGGTGCAAGTTTTGCATTTCTTGCGGTTGCAGGGGAAGGTGCCGGGAGTGGAGGTTGAATTGGTGGTGAGTGTGGAGCTGACGAGGGAGTCGCGGAGGCAGTTGTCTTTTCGGAACGCTGATAGTGGGTGGGGGGGGGGGGATATATCCTTGGTGGTGGGGTCTGTTTGGAGGTGGTGGAAATGAGGAAGGATGATACAATGTATCTGGAGGTTGATGGGGTGGTAGGTGAGGACCAGTGGGGTTCTCTCCTGGTGGCGATTGGAGGGGCGGGGTTTAAAGGCGGAGGAGCGAGAAGTGGAGGAGATGCAGTGGAGAGCATTGTCAACCACGTCTGAGGGGAATTTGCAGTCTTTGAAGAAGGAGGCCATCTGGGTTGTTCTGTATTGGAATTGGTCCTCCTGGGAGCAGATGCGGCAAAGGCGAAGGAATTGGGAATATGGGATGGCGTTTTTACATGGGACAGGGTGGGAGGAGGTGTAATCTAGGTAGTTGTGGGAGTCAGTCGGTTTATAGTAAACACCCGTGTTGAGTCGGTCGTCCGAGATAGAAATGGAGAGGTCTCGGAAAGGGGAGGGAGGGGTCTGAGACAGTCCTGGTAAATTTGAGGTCGGGGTGGAAGGTGTTAGTAAAGTGGATGAACTGTTCAACCTCCTTGTGGGAGCACGAGGCAGCGCCGATACAGTCATCGATGTAGCAGAGGGTGATATTGGGTAGTTAGAAGTGAACAGCAACATTGCAGAGAGTCACAATGCATTTCTGACAGAGACATCATGCCTGACAAACTTCGGAAATATTTGAAGTTGTTTCTTGCAGCATAGACCACAGACAACCAGTGGAAGTAGTGTATTTGGATTTTCAGAAGTCTGGGCGGGCGGGAAAAATTTCTGGCTGTAACAGCTGCTCCTTTTTTGAGGTATTTTAGGTGTTGGAGGTGGATTTCCTCGAATTACAGAAGCAGCAATTACTGTTTTGTATGCTGTTGCATTGTTTTGGAACTTTGGGAAAAAAACAGTCAAAGCAACAGCAGTTTTAAGAGGGAAAAGAACAGGCAAAGGAAGCACATGGTGAGGGGAAGAAACTGACAGGACAGCGTACCTGAACAGTTACTGCCTTTGCTATTTGAATTCATGTATCGCTGGATATCGGAGTGCCTCTTGGAAAATTAACAAACAGTGAAATTTACAACTGGTTTGAGGAACTGTTTGGGCAACGTTCCCAGACAGATAGTGAAGTGTTTTAACTGTGCCCTACAGAAAGTCTGCAGAAGTGAGTAGAGTGGGTTCTTCCTTAATTATATGTTTTTGAGATATGTGTTATTCATAAGTGAAGTGAATGTGAAATGGGTAGAGGGAGTGAGATAAGTAAGTTTGTGTTTGACTCAAAGATTGGCCAGGTGGTTGGCAGTGAGGAGGAAGGTCTTATGTTACAGGAAGATACAGCTGGAATGGTCAGATGGTCAGATCAGTGGCAGATGGAATGTAACCCTGATAAATATGAAGTGATACACTTTGGAAGAAGGAAACAGACAGGGGAGGATTCAATGAATGGCATCACATTCGGAAGCTCAGAGCGTGCTTCTCCACACATCCCTGAATATGACTGGATATGATAATTGATTAGTTCAGCATGACTGTAAAGCCTTTATTCATTGACCCAAAGATTATACGAGTTTTATATAGCACTTTGGTAAGGCCAAATGAAATATTGTGTGGAGTTCTGGGAGCCACATTACAGGAAGGATGTGATTGTACTGGATGAGGTGCAGAAGAGATTCACCAGATGTTCCCTGTGATGGAACATATGAGCTGTGGAGAGAGGCTGGGTAAGCCCGAGTTATTTATTTTGGAGCAGAGGAAGTTGAGTGGTTAAGTAATTCAGCTTTAAGATTACAAGGGGAATGGACAGGGTGAATAGACAACAACTGTTCTTTTTAGCCAAAGTGTCAGCTTTCTTACAGTCTGAAACCAGGGAATGGAGAATGGAGAACAGAGAAACATGACACAGCTACTTCACTTGTGCCTTCACAGTAAAATACATAAACAAAGCCTTCCCATCAATAGGAGAAAACCTGAGTGTGATGAGAAAATTATGTAGAATTAAATTAGTAAATAAACTAATTGGAGTAATTATTGGAGCTGAAAATAATGGGTATAGGAAAAAATCAACACACATTGATGAAATGGGAAATATATTTGAGAAACTGACTAGTTTCTCAAATATATTTCCCATTTCATCAATGTGTGTTGATTTTTTAGATTAATTACAGGAAAAAAAAACAATAGATTTTGGATTGGAATTTCAGCAAGAACTTGGATTTTCAGCAAGAATTTTAAAGAGTCCAAAGCCTAGTGTGCAAAGTAAATGGGATCGGGGGTAATATATGAACATGGTGTTAAAATGGGAGTGTTGACAGGAAATAATGAGTAGGAATAAATGGATGGTTTTCAGTTTGGAAGGCTCATGAGGCATCGCAATGATTCAAAAATCTATGATACATGTGATGAGGTGGAAATAAATAGGATGTTTCTCGAGCTGTCTACTCTATATTTAAGGCAAATAATGACAGGATAAGGGATATTCCATTTAAGACCGTAATAAGGAGGAAAGTCTTCCCTCGGAGGGGACTGACTAACACTAATCTATCCAACTCACCCTCGTTTAGCATCCCTCCAATCACTCCCTGTTTCCAAATTGTGCAGTTCTACAGCTTGATGTTCGACTGGGGCAACACTACTATTATAGGACAAGCCAAACAGAGAACAGCCAGGGAATTCCTTGAGGCATGGCACTCATCCACAGATTCTATCAACAAACACATCGACCTGGACCCAATGTACCATCCACTGCAGCAGAGAGCTGGAACTAACAACCGGAAGCGGCAGAGACAAATGCCGGAGGATATTGCAGTAAATACTTCGATATTGCAGTAAAAATACAATATTTTTATACGTTCTGTGTTGCAATGATCGTACACAACTTTGTCAGTGTACCCTCCACTCCCCTTCTGCGGAACCAATTTTGTAAAACAACTGATCAATGATGGACACTCGCATGGACAGCCCGAGCTTCTTATTTGTTTCGGATGTTTAACGATTTTTGTTATCTCGAATGCTTGGGATCTTTCTATAATGCATTCCAAAGTTCGGGGCTGTGCCCTTTTTAGTCATACCCCTCATTGTTTATCTTGCATGAATTCTATTCTCCAATGGGCAGGCTCTCTCTGACCAAATTCCGTAATCATATTTTACATTAAAAAATTGATTCTGTTACAAAATTCGTAATATTATTATTATTTCTACCTATCAGAAACCACACTGAGGAAGTTATGTCTGTGCTGCTTGACAGCTCTATCAAAAAGAACTCCCAATTTGACTATTGTGATGAGACTGAGAGGGTTGTAATTGGTTAGATTGTAATTTTTCCCCGTTTAGGAACTGGACACACTGAGTAATTTTCCACATTGCCAGGGAGATGTCAGAGTTGGAGCTGGAAGGAAATCGCTTCCCCAGGGACATGGCTTGTTGTGCAACACAAGTCTTCAGTCCTATTGCAGGAATGGTGTCAGAACCCATTGCCTTTGTCGTATCTACTGTGTTCAGCTGTTTCTTCATGGCACGTGCAGCGAATCGAATTGGTTGAAGACTGATCTGTGATTCTGTGGGCATCATGATGACGGTGAATTGAATCATCGACTCAACACTCCTGGCCAAAATTTAAAAGTCTATTTCAACTGTCTGTTTTTGAAGAGCCACAAAATAGCCAGAAATTAAAATTAACTTCAGCATTAGTGAATAAAGGGCCTTTGAGAAGGGTATTATTCCAAGGCAAAAGAAAGGATAATCTGATTCGCAAGATTCTGAAACATGCCAACATAGTGATAAAGAAAGGTCTTTTTTGAAAAAATTGATCATTTGTAACAGAACACAGGTGAAATAATGAAATCGTAGCACAAAAACTTTGAAGAATAAGTTACCTTACAAAAGGTAACTTATTCTGATCTCAGTAAGGATTCTTTTCATCCACAAAAATAGCAACTCAAGTTATCTTTCAGAAGCTCGCTGCGCTTTTGAAACTGTTTACAATAGTGATAAGTTCTAGTTAAATATTTGGTAAATAATCATGGACACAGATTTCAACATATTTATAAAACTTTAAAGAGATGCCTGACATGTCTTGTCTAATGCGCTAAGAAGAAAGGTTAAAATAGATGATGCTGTTTTGGAAAAGTCACTGGATTAATAATCCAGACCAGGCTAATGCTCTGGCAGCTGGTGGAAGTTAAAAACAATTAATAAAGTATTGAGATCTCAAATCTGGTGTCAGTAACAGTGACCTTGAAGTCAATGTCGATCGTAAACAACAATTTGCTTTTCCAATGTACTTTGAGGAAGTGAATCTCCCGTGCTTTCCTGGTCTGGCCTAAAAGTGACTCCAGACACACAGACATGTGATAAACTCTTCAATTGTCTCTGAAAAGGCCAAGCAAGACACTCTATTGTATCAAACTGCTCTGACATCTTAATGGATAAAACCTGACAGAACACCCAGCCCCCTCAGTATGGAAAAGGGAACTGGAAAGACAGTCCTGTTGACCCTGCAGAGACGTCCTTCCTAACAGCTGTGAACTTGTGACAACATTTACAGAGCATTCCCAAAGACCGCACAGAAACATCGGGAATTGGCGAATTCGGCCAATCAGTTTCAATTATGCCCCAATCAAGTTTGAATGTGGTATTTTTACAATGTTAAAACCAATGAAACGATCCGACGTTTTGTGAGACAAATAACGGACATTTTGAACAGTTACCCAGGGCGGCAAAGAACAGCAAAGAGAGCAGCTAAAAGACCAACAGATGGAGTATGTTAGTAAAATCTTCAAGAGGTGCTATCTGGAGAAATAGATTGCATAAAAAAGAAGCATCAACACCGACCTGGAGAAAAGATCTACAGAGAAAGATACGAAGACAAGATTCGACAACAAGCTGGTTTTTAAATTGCTTTTGTTTGTAAATGTTAATGGGGTCGGGTTTGGGAAGGTATTGTCGAGCACAAGGTTTAGAGAAAAGAGTTGTAAGTAGTTATAAGTTGATTATTCTCTGTCAAATGTTTTAAAAAACAATAAAGTTGTTATTTTTAACTTTAAATAATGATTTTTGGAATAGTTCTTTGCCTATTGAATTTTAACAGAATACAGTACGGGGTGAATCCTTTCTGTTTTGTCGGTTTACATTTGCAGAGGGGTTTACCCCGTCACGTAACACCAATTTCTGTGGTTGCGTTGTTGTTTCACACATTTGTGAAATTTGCCGCATTAACGATTTTGAAGTTGTCCCCTCTACAGAAAAGGTCCGTGCTTTTGCACCATTGTACAAAAGGTGCAGTTTGTCTAAGCGACAGGGCTCCCTCCAATGACATCCGACGCAGTTTCAATCTATCTATCCTGATATCGACCCATGGAAACAGCACTGCGCAGTCTCCTCGAGTCTGGAAGACAATCCCTTTACAGATAATGTTACATCCCGCTCTCAAGCGGCTTTTCATTCCATCGCTTTCAATTCCTCACAGAATCCGTTTAAACAGAATTTGTCACTGAGTCATTTGTTTTCAAATCCTGTGAGCAGAGGGTCTCAGTTGGAGAGTGCTGAGCCCATAAACCAGTGGGTTGACCATACTCTGTGAAATGTACTCTGCTGTTCATCATTTCACTAACAGCAGGTAGATGTGTCTATGCTCTGCAAAGTTTCACGCCTGTTTTAAGAAGCACGATAAACATTTCCTGGTACCTGCTCTTGTTGTCACACAGACAACAACAACAGCACGAGTCGAGGTTGTTTGCACTCCGACATCCGTTTTCTTCTCAGGGATGTTAAGATGATGGTCTGAAACGATTTCTTCTGTTCCCTGTCACTCTGGGATGATGTGAGCTGTGAAATTTATTCTCTGATCTTGGGGTAACGTGATAAAGCTTATACATATCAGGTGCAGTGCACCTGAGCGACAGGATATGCTGTAGTAACATCCCATGCTGATTCAGACAGCAGAGCCCTCGCTGTAACTTCGAGGAGGACACAGACACAGTTCCCGATGACTGGGAGAGACCCTCTCTTTCCCTGCAGTTCTGTTTCAGAATGTTTCATCTGTTTCAGATGGCGTTATTTGCACAGGTTCCCAAAGGAAGATGGGTTCCTGTGTATGTACAATCTCCCTTTTGTACAGCTTTCAAGAATTTGCATAACTCCCACTCCCTCTCGCCGCCTCCCTGATCCCCAAACCCGTGTTTGATATAGAGTTGAAGAGCACGTTCACGTTTCTCTCCCACGACACTGATTGCCATGCCAGTCGCCAGACGAAAAGGTGAAGACTGCGGGAAACTGCTGTGGTCAGCGCTAACAAAGCGGCCCAGCGGGAGCGTATTGGGCTCATAACCCCGAAATTAATGGATTGAAAACATCCTCTGCTCGTTGACAATTCCAGGTTTCAGTGTGTGTACTCTCCCCGCTAGTGTTCCTATATAACATAGCTCCATTCTACGTATTGCATGTTGTTTCACTTTCCGCTTCCTTTCACTCAATGTGTCTGAAATGAATATTTCGTACTGATACACCCGCCAAATTTACACAGGTGAGGAAACACACTTGTGAAAGTCTGGAAGCTCTTTTCCTGTTCTCTGTCGATCTGCTCCGATCTGATTCGCAAAATCATTTGCCAGAGCTGGGAATAAACTAGTGAAGGTGAGGTATATCAGTTGTAGAGTGCTCTATGCGCATGACGCCCTGCAGTTATTCCCTATGCTGGTTCGAACAACAGTGTCCTCCCCGTGAAATGAAAAGCCGTGAGTGACAATTAGATCAACTTGTTGGAGTCAGCATTATAACACTGACACAGTTCCGCATTATTATAACATAGATGGCCAATTATGAATAACCACAGAGATATAGAAGCGACAGAGAGTCACCATGGACTCGATGGGCTGAACAGCTTCTGTCGGTGCGTGAGTGACGCCACACGTTGATGCTGTCCCTCCTCCAGTCTCTGGGACAGAGTGGCTGATGGTGAAACAATGTTCTATTTTAACCCTCCCTTCCGCGTTAGACTGTCTGCAGCCCCGCAGCTCAGGGCCGTGGGGATGACTCTCAGTGACTGAGGGTTTCGTTCGCATTCTCTTCATCTGGGACAGGTGATAACTGCTGCCCGATCGCAGCGTAGAAACCGATGTCACTGTTACAAAAGCCTTTCTGCAGGATTGCTGTGAAGATGGATTCTGAACAGCAAACAGGCTGCACAAAAATGCCTTCACATGAATTTACCTAGTGTAGAGAATCCGGAGGACATTCTGTTTTTCCCAACAGACAAGTCTCAGATAAATGATATTTTCAGGAAGTTCCCAACAAACCTGCTGATTTCCAGCACTTGATGGAACTGGCTGTGCCGATCAGAGCGAGCTTGAGAGCACATCCACGCATGCCTCCCCTCACACTGCCTGCCATTGGAGGGAAATAGCTGAATACTCTGCCGATGGAGTCCAAGCGGAAGGGATAAACAGCACTGTCCCGTGAACAAGGAGACGGAATAAGAAGGCGATATTCTTGAAACTCTTTGGAGCTTAGAAGTCCAAGAGCAAAGTGTAATGTAGTTAGATCTGAGCGACTTTAAGCTGGTTTGGTGTTGGAAACGTAAGAATGTCACTTGTCTCGGGGCATGATCGTCACTTAGTAGCTTGAGTTAATACTGGCATGTGAGAATTTCTTACTTCAGGTCGCCATCGAGCCTTGGTTGTTTGATTTCACTTTGCTCAGTCGCCCTATCAACTGTTTGATAAAACCAAGGTGTAAATCATGAAGTTGCACCCCTTGAAATAACGTTGAGTTCAGGGGTAATAAATGTCATTGTAGTGGGCATGGTACAGTACCACATGCAGTGAAAGTGAAACAAGTGTTTCAGGATGTTCACCCACACAATCCCTCGCTGAATAATTCCATCTGGATGTTTGCACAGTTCTGGGTTTGAACCCTTAGGAAGTGGGGACGGGAAAGGATTGGAAACAGCGCTGAACAGGTTAATGGGAATGGTCTGGTATATGAGGAGTGTCAACAATAAAGGTCATTTGGAAAGTTGGGCAGTTTTCCTTGGAGAGCAGAAGGCCGAAGTCTGGCCTTGTTAAACCTTTCCAAGACATGAGTGGGATAGACAGAGGAAATAAAGAAGGGAGAATGCTCCCTACGCCTGAAAGGATCGAGAACGATTCGGCAGATATTTAAAGTCATTCGTTTAAGAAGAAAAATGTACATGAGGAGAAACGTTTTCACATAGGCAGTGGTTAGGTTCTGTAAACCACTGCCTGACATTGACAAAGACGCAGTTTCAATCGAGTTGCTTAAAAACTAATTCGATGTTTATGTTGAAAGTAAAAGAGAAGGCAAGAGAATGATACCAAAAGAGAAACACATTTATCTCTGTGGAGAACCAGCACAGCTAAGGTGTTATGTGACACATTTGTGATTCTGAGTGGAATCATAGTTAGACCAACAGAATATAGGGAGTGAAACAACGGTGATATTCGCAAAGCCGGGACACATCTACTCAACAGAATCTTAGCCAACACGTACAAGTCACAGGGAGGATGGCGCTGCCTGATAATCCTGCAGGGTGTCCTGCAGAGCAGACACAGCATCCTTCATTACTCAGAGAAGGTCAGGGCTCTGTAGCGTGGCCAAGCAGCCTAAGCCGCAGGATTCAGGCTCCAATTTGGCAGGTGGTGGAGGTTTGAATTCCACTGCTACAATTTCCGTCGCATCAGCTGCAGCGTGTTAATGTGCCGTGGTCAAAGGACAACTGCGGGTCTGTCTCTTGGAGAGTAAACTTCAATGTGGGAGAGTGCAGATTTTCTCCAAGGGGTCAGTGTCCGTGCTGTCATGACGTGTTCGCCTTCCACACGTTAAATCGCGGGCTCAAGCAGCTCTCCTGCTGCTGCTTCGTTCCAGGCAAGTTGAGTTTTCACTGGAACCGAAGAGAGACTGTTGTTTCATTGCTGTTGTGAAACAAAGTCCTGCGGTGACTCTACTCGTCGTTATTTGGTTTTCTGGCGCAAGGGAAAATTATTCCAATGAATTGCGATGTCATATATTCTTAAATTTCTCTCTTTTCCTTCTTTTCTGTCCTGGAGACGGCGGAAGGGAAAGCTAATCTAATCGAGACTGTGATTGGTGAAATTCACTTTTTATGGCCCATTCTTATTGTGTTCTTTCTTTCTCTCTTTTCAACACTTTCTGGGAAGTGATGGTGCACTAAGGCTCCAGTATGTTTGAAAGAGTAGTTTGAAAGTGCCCTGTTGTTAGTTGTGAAATTACTTTATAACTCATGCCCTCGGACTGTCTCACATTTAGCATTCATGTTTCGCTGTGTCTGAAATGCATTTGGTTTGTCATTTTTGTTTGTGTTCCGTGTTAAATCGTGACTGTTTTCCGATTCGCTCGATACATTTCGAGATAACACAGTTTGTGAGATAATTTCCAGCAGCAAAAATCCTCAACTGAGGATCCTGGAATATTTCATGTAGTATGGTCAGTCGGGACAAAAGTGAGGAAGTCTTTCAGTTCTGCACTTTTTTACAATGCTACCTTTCCGTTGAACAGTCGAATAGACTAAACTATTGCGCCACAGTGAGTGATGGCAAGCCCCGCTAATAGTAATCCTTTAAAGGGGGTGTAAGCAACATAACGTTATTGAAGTACACAGCATGGCAACTGAGTCTTCGGTGTATCTCGTCCATGCTGACCACACCGCCAAAATTAAACAAGTGCCATTTCCCAGCTTTTTCCTTCCAGTGCAGCTTGTTTCGATAGTGTAGTGGTTGTCACATGCGCCTCACCCACGAAAGGTCCACAGTTTGAAACTGGGCAGAAACAGCCGTCGCGAAACGTTGTTAGGTGTTTTTCCAACTTGCTTCTGAACATATACCATTCTGTTTAAGAGTGTAGTTCCCGCGTTCTAATCCTTCCACAAAAAACAGGAGCACATTTGCATTCCTTGCGCGGATGGCCCATTTCAAAGCCAAGGAGAAAGCTGATGTGCTGATGTCACGGTGCACCATGGATTCCTAATGTAGCCTCTCTGTCAAATGTATCCCCAAGTACTCTCTGACAGGCCTCATTTGGAAGCTGTCTGCCGTTATTCAACGTGCGAGAATTAGCACCAGAAGTCCTGAATCATGTTTTTGCACGTTAGCGGCTCATTCCGTCAGCAACAGCAATGAATGAATTTACACTCTCAGAGGAACCTCTGGACTTGTGCTGTCATATCGTCACTAATATTAAGGCGTGCCCCGAGATCTAAGCCATGTTGGAAGTGAGAATTCGGAAATAACAGCCAGGCTACCGAATGCCATTGCATCCATTTGGTTTTCTTTAAATCATAGATGAGCAGGAAAATGTAAACGGGGAGGGGGGAAGCGGGATAACAAAGTGAGGCAGTTGCAGCTCTGGTGAAACTCCTTATTTATGATTCACTCAACAACAAGAGACGTGAAGGTGACTCAGGCGTGAGAGCTCTTCACATCGAGAACAAAAAGCACTCAAGTGCAGTTCGCACCTCTTTGACATCTTGTGTGGTGGGGGGAGTGGGGTAATCTCCTTTTGACTTCTGTAAATATGTTCAGAAACTGTCTTTTGCATTGACGTGAATAGAAACTGCATCTCTAACAAGCACCATGGAATTTTGATAAATTTACTGAGTCGCTTCCCATCGATTCCCACACAGGTTTCCAACTCAGTTGGCAGCCATGTCGCTCATGTCCAAGTGGAAACATCTCTGCAGCAACTTGCACGGTTAATGTAACAGACAAGGAAAGTGCCAACTCGTACTTGCACCGAGGTATGAGCATGCTGACATTGTGATTTGTCTTCTCGGATTGTACTGCTACCACGGCTTTTCAGGTAGAGAACATTCTTTGTGACGCTTATTCTGCAAAATAGTCCCAGTGACTGAAACTATGCTGCACGGTATGATGTGGAACACGGCCTGCTCAGCTTTGTGCATTATCCCTGTCGTCCGGTGTGATTCTTGTTCTGTGTTAATGTGAAAGTTGATCTGTTTCGACCAATGGGCGAAATCATTTACTAAAGCAACAATCGACATTCCAGTAATGTCACGGTTATTTTATCAAATCATGACGGAACACTCGCATATACATTTGTAGCTGAAAAGAGTCTCAGAAGATAGATTCAACTTTCCATTGAGTTTTGTGTGGTTTGATGGGCTACCTTTATCTGTTGAGAAATTGATTTTGTAGTCGGGCACATCCCAGCTGCGATGCGAGCAGGACAGGGATCACGGAGCACAATTGAAAATATCCGAAAATAGATGGCATGCTTTCGCGTGTTAACGTGGCCGAGTGGTCTAAGTCGCTGGAACCAGGTTCCAGTCTCTAAGAGGGCGTCGCTTCCATCCCACCACTGCCATTTCTGTGGGCCAACAACAAAGCTGCAGCGTGTTTAAGTGCCGTGTTCAAAGCAAACAAAAAAAAACCCAGAACTGGTGGGTTTGCTACTTGGAGAATTAACTGCGGTGTGGGAGAGTGCAGACTCTCTCAAAGGGATCAATGTCCATGTTGTCATGATCGTGTTCACCGCCCACATGATAAATCGTAAGCTCAGGCATCTCTACTGCTGCTGTTTTGTTCCAGACAAGCTGAGTTTTCACTGGAACCGAAGAGAGACTGTTATTTCATCGCTGTAGTGAAACAAATATATTCGGTGACTCGACTCATCATTATTTTCTGTTTTGGCGAATGCGAAAATAATTCCAATGAATTTCGATGTCATATGTTCTTAAATTTCTCCCATTTCCTTCATTTCTCTCCTGGAGACGACGGAAGGGAAAGCTAATCTAATCGAGAATGTGGTTGGTGAAATTCACTTTTTATGGCCCATTCTTTTTGTGTTCTTTCTTTCTCTCTTTTCAGCACTTTCTGGGAAGTGGCGGTGCACTAAGGCTCCAGGATGATTGCAAGAGCAGTCAGTAATTGCCCTGCTGTCACTTGTCAGATTAGTATATGGCTCACCCGCCTGGTTGTGCCAGCCAGAACCTACCCTCGCCTTTCCTGACCCTCTCCGCTCCTCGATATCAACTACCCCTTTATCCTCCACTCATTCTCTGGTGGGTGCTGTTGACAGGCCGTTTTGTCTGTCAATTTCACTGTCCATCTTCCACCACCTGGAACCAGAATCAACATATCCTTCAATCATGGACTCACATCTAGAGCTCAACTCCCCACTCACCATGACTGGCAGATACGTAGTCAGACCGCAGGGTGTTGCAACAGACGTGCAACTCAGCGCAGAGGAGGCCGCACTGGCCTGCACAGACCCTTTATAATTAAGAATTGTGGCACCTCAAAGATTCAGCTAATTCTGAATTCCCACATGTCTGCAAATGCTCACGTAATATTCCTGCTGTGTATCTGATTCTCTTCCTAACGCATCCTCTGTCTCTGTAATTATTGCTGTTTTTAAAAGCGAGTCTTTGCATGACAGAGTGGTGGTTTGAATGCTAAAATATTCTGCATTGTGGCCGCAGTAAGGTCGTTCGAATCCGATGCACTGCATTTTACTCCTTGTGATTAATGCTGAAGAAACACAGAAAGGAATCAGTTGATTTTACATGAAGGCATTCTCTGAGATTATGTCTTTTTTCCATCAAACCCCCTCTCTCTCACACATCTCTGCGAGTCAGATATCCGGATCCAGACTCACCATTCTCGGAGAATTCCCCACCTCCCGCAATCACTTACGTCCTTTAAGTTCCCCGTCCCATTTCCCTTACAATCACTTTCACGTTCACCTCCTTCAGTCTGTGTTGCTGTGCTCACTGTTACAGGGTGACCATGCCCAAGTCTTACCATCGGGACCTTCAAACTAGTTGATCCATTTGGCTCCGCGGTTGTGAGCTCAATCCACATGGCGCAGCTTTTACTGACATGGACCAGTGAGTATTGAAACATCAGGCTCAGGAAAAGGGCACAGGGAAGCATTGAGGAAAATAAACTTTATTCAAAATACACCAGTTTCTGTCGACCTTCGCATCATTTATTTCACTTGTTCATTCGGCTCTATCGAGACTATTGTGTGTAGTTATGCAGGGGAGATTTGCCAGGCTATTGTCTGGCTGAAGAAGCGAGATTGGACAAACTGGAATTGTTTTTCTTAGAGAAGAGGAGATTGAGAGGGGCATGATTAAGATGTACAAAGTACTGTGGGATATGAATAGCGTATACTGAAACACATGTTACACTTTTATGGAGATTTCAATCACGGGAGGCCATCGATTTAAGGTCAGAGGCGGAAAGATTAGAGTGAATGCGTGGAAAACCGTTTTCAAACAGTGGGTGGTTGAAATGGGGAACACAGCGGCAGAAATCCACATAACTTTCCGAACTATTCAAATGTGAATTTATGATGCCAAGACATACAAGGATGTGGGTCAAGTGATTTGAAAAGGAGTTGGGATAGTTAAGCAATTGTTATTGAGCAATACAGATACTCTGTTCCAAGTACGAATTATTGATACCTATCCTTCAATTCTCCAAGGGACATGTCACAGGAAGAACTGTGCTGTCTGAATCAGCGTGGGGGAGTACTACTGCTCCCGGGGAGACAGGGTGACAGTGACAGTGCAAACACGTAACTTCTCAAGCTGCACCTGGTGCTGTTGTTGAAATGAAAATCATTCGATACTTTTGCTCCGTCGTGAGGTGTTTACTTATAGCAGGTAGCTCAGGAAGATATACATTCTACTGCCCTTTCCCCACCGGCCCACACCACTGAATACCGGCACTATGCAGGACAATTGCTCTCTATGTACCATCGTCCAATCCTCCTTGACCACTTCCGCATTTGGCACCATTACATGAAATCCCAGAATGTGTAATGCTGCTCGTTTACGATGTCTCCCCTCACTGTGTAAGGTTCCACTGATTTATCTGCCCATCACTCAATTTAGCAAACTGCATTTCCTGCTCAGAATGTGGTCTCATCGAGACTGTGGAGAGAAAAACAAAGCGAGTGACAAATATGAGTACACCTACGTTCGGTCGGCAAGCAAACTAAGACCCTGAGCTACCAGGTTCCTGTCACTGCAACCTCCCACTGTGTTCCCATGCCTCCATGTCAGTTTGGTGTGCTGCAGAGCTCCCGCATAGCACAGCGCGAGTTGGAAGAGCAGCACGTCATTTCCTACTGAGAGACCATACAATCTTCAGTACCCAACACTGAGTTCAATCATTTTCGACCCTGCCCCACCCACACATACCATTCCTTCCAAAGGCGGATCGTTTGGCTGGAAAATCTCTCCTCAGATCCACTAGACCTGCTGATTTTGTTCCGTTATTTCTGCTTTTCTTTGGATAATTTTGTTCTGTTCTGATCGCCAGCCTTCAGGAAACGTGTGACTGCACGGGAACGTGGTCAGAGGAGATTTACCAAGGTGGTGTCTGAGCTCGACCATTCCACCTGCGAAGATAAGCGAAAGTGAGAATTGCAGGTGCTGGACCTCAGAGTCGGAAGAGCACAGCACGTCAGAGAGCATCTGAGGAGCAGGAGAATCGATGCTTCGGGCACAAGCCACTGCCATTCCATTACCAGCCGATGCCTGGAGGAGAGAACGTCTCATATTCCACCTTAGGACCCTACAACCACACGGGATAAATGTGCATTTCAACAGCTTCCACATTTCACCTCCCCCCCCACATTATCCCAGTCCAAATCCTCTAACTCAGCACTGCTCTCTGGACCCTGCCATCAATCCCCCCTCTAAACTACCACCTGCTCCCTCACCTTCATCCGCCTTTCCTAGCTACCTGACCACCAACCCCATTCCCCTGCCTCAAACCCCACACAAAAGTCTCATTCCTGACGAATGGCTTATGCCCGAAACATCGATTCTCCTGCTCCTTGGATGCTGCCTGACTGGCTATGCTTTTTAAAGCACTACACTCTCGTCACTGCAAAGATAGATGAGCTGGATTGGGGCTCTTAATCTGAGCCCGGAGAAATCTGAAAGTGGAATTGATTAACGTGCACAGAAAGGGAATAGATACGTGTGACAGGAATAAAATTCTAATAGGAAGGGTTAATAACCAGGGATATAGATGAAACGCTAGAGAGAGGATGTTCAGAGAAGAGTTAGGAAGAACTTTGCATCCTGAGAGTGTTGTTTGTCTGGAACTCACTGTGTGAACGTATGGTAAATCTAAGAGTCCTCAGAACACTTCAGGAGTATTTAGCCGAACACTTGTGGAGTTAGAGCATGTACGGATAAGGACCAGGTACTGGAAAGTGGGGCGAGGATAAATAGATGTTTGATGAAAGACTTGAACACCGTAACGTTGGGTGCAGTAAAATGTAGGCTAGCTCACCTCTGTGGCACAATGAAAGACTCAGTAGCACAATGGTGCTTTTATACTCCAACCCTCTTGAGATAATTGACAACATTGCATTCGCTTTCTTAATCACGGACTCAACCTGCATGTTTACCTTTAGAGAATCTTCAACTACCACTCCAGATCCCTCTGTACTTTGGCTTTATGAATTTTCTCACCGTTTAGAAAGTAGTCCATGCTTGTATTCTTTTTTCCAAAGTGCAAGACCTCGCATTTGCTCACATTGAATTCCATCAGCCACTTCCTGGACCACTCTTCCAAACTGTCTAGATCCTTCTGCAGCCTCCCCACTTCCTCAGTACTACCTGCCTGTCTACCTAACTTTGTATCATCGGCAAACTTCGCTAGAATGCCCCCAGTCCCTTCGTCCAGATCATTAATATATAATGTGAACAGTTGCGGCCCTAACACTGAACCCTGTGGAACACCGCTTGTCACCGGCTGCCATTCCGAAAAAGAACCTTTTATCCCAACTCTTTGCCGTCTGTCAGACAGCCAATCCTCAATCCATACCAGTAGCTCACCTCGAACACCATGGGCCCTCACCTTGCTCAGCAGCCTCCCGTGTGGCACCTTATCAAAGTCCTTTTGGAAGTCTAGGTAGACCACATCCACTGGGTTTCCCCGGTCTAACCTACTTGTCACCTCTTCAAATAACTCCAACAGGTTTGTCAGGCACGACCTACCCTTACTAAATCTATGTTGACTTGTTCTAATCCGACCTTGCTCTTCCAAGAATTTAGAAACCTCATCCTTAATGATGGATTCAAGAATTTTACCAACAACTGAGGTTAGGCTAATTGGCCTATAATTTTCCATCTTTTGCCTTGATCCTTTCTTGAGCAAGGGGGTTACAACATCGATCTTCCAATCATCCGGGACTTTCCCTGACTCTAGTGAATTTTGAAAGATCACAACCAACGCCTCGACTATTTCCACAGCCACCTCCCTCAGAACTCTAGGATGTAACCCATCAGGGCCAGGGGATTTATCAATTTTAAGACCTTTTAGCTTTTCTAGCACTTTCTCTTTTGTAATGGCAAACATACTCAATTCAGCCCCCTGACTCCCTTTAATTGTTGGGATATTACTCATGTCTTCCGCTGTGAAGACTGATGCAAAGTACTTGTTAGGTTCTCCTGCTATTTCCTTATCTCCCATCACGAGGCTTCCAGCATCAGTTTGAAGTGGCCCAATGTCTACTCTTGCCTGTCGTTTGTTTCTTATGTATTGAAAGAAACTTTTACTATCATTTCTAATATTACTGGCTAGCCTACCTTCATATTTGATCCTCTCCTTCCTTATTTTTCTCTTTGTTATCCTCTGTTTGTTTTTGCAGCCTTCCCAATCTTCTGATTTCCCAGTGCTCTTGGCCACTTTATAGGCTCTCTCTTTTTCTTTCATAGATTTCCTGACTTCCTTTGTCAGCCATGGCTGTCTAATCCCTCCCCAGATAATCTTTCTCTACTTGGGGATGAACCTCTGTATAGTGTCCTCAATTTTACCCACAAACCCCTGCCATTTTTGCTCTACTGTCTTCCCTGCTAGGCTCTGCTTCCAGTCTATTTTCGTCAGTTCCTCTCTCATGCCCTCATAATTACCTTTATTTAACTGTAATACCATTACATCGGATTTTGCCTTCTCTCTTTCAAACTGCAGACTGAACCCTACCATATTATGATCACTGCTTCCTAAGTGTTCCCTTACTTTAAGATTTTTTATAAAGTCTGCTTCATTACATAGCACTAGGTCCAGAATAGCCTGCTCCCTTGTGGGCTCCATGACAAGCTGTTCCAAAAAGCCATCCTGTAAGCATTCCATGAATTCCCGTTCTTTGGATCCACTAGCAACATTATTTACCTAGTCCACCTGCAAATTGAAGTCTCCCATGATCACTCTGACCTTGCCTTTCTGACATGCCTTCTCTATTTCCCGGTACATGTTGCGCCCCTGGTCCTGACCACTGTTAGAAGGTCTGTACATAACTCCCACTATGTTTTGTTTGCCTTTGTGGTTCCTCAATTCCACCCACACAGACTCCACATCATCTGACGCTATGTCATTCAGGGCCATAGATTTAATTTTGTTCTTAACTAACAAGGCAACCCCGCCCCCTCTGCCCACCTCCTTGTCTTTTCAATAAGCCAGTTCTGACTCCCCTGTAACCACGTCTCTGTGATGCCTACCACATCATAATAATTCACGATGATCTCTGCCAATAGTTCGTCTGCTTTGGTACGGATGCTATGAGCATTCAGGTAAAGTGCCTTAATGCTAACTTTCTTATCATTAGAGATATTGGAAGTCATAAGATGTCCTAAGTTATCCTTCCTTTTTGCTGCATTCCCAGTCTGTCTCAAGTTTAAATCTGCCTGCACATATGCTATCCTGCCACTTATGTTTCCATTTAACTCCATACTCCCTGTCGCTTTCACTTTCCCTTCCCCCCAACTCAGAAGTTTAAAGTCGTACTGACCACCCTATTTATCCTCTTCACTAGAACATTGGTACCTGATCGGTTCAGGTGGAGACCGTGCCAATGGTACAGATGCCCCGGTTCCAAAACTGATGCCAATGCCCCATGAAGTGAAATCCCTCTTTCCCACACCAATCTCTTCGCCACGTGTTTACTTCCCTAATTTTCTTATGGCTATGCCAATTGGCACGTGGATGGGTATATGAAGAGGAAGGGTTTGGAGGGATATGGGCCGGACGCTGGCAGGTGGGACTAGATTGGGTTGGGATATCTGGTCGGCATTGACGGGTTGGACTGAAGAGTCTGTTTCTATGCTGTACATCTCTATAACTCTATGACTCTATAACCGGGCCTTAACCAATCATGTCACTGGTGCCACAGAATAGCTTCACGTGCTCATGTCCAACGCCACTTCCAGTCCCTTTACACATCCATCCCACATCACGAAGGCCTCAAAGCCCTCCACTTCTTCCTTTCCCGCCGAACCAAACAGTAACCTTCCACTGACACCCTCCTTCGACTGACTGAACTGGTCCTCACTCTGAACAACTTCCCTTTCCAATCCTCCCACTTCCTCCAAACCAAATGAGTAGCCATGGGCACCCGCATGGGCCCCAGCTATGCCTGTCTCTTCGTTGGATATGTGGAACAGTCCATCTTCTGGCACCACCACCCACCTTTTCTTCTGCTACATCGATGACTGTATCGGCGCTGCCTCGTGCTCCCACAAGGAGGTTGAACAGTTCATCCACTTTACTAGCACCTTCCACCCTGACCTCAAATTTACCAGTACTGTCTCAGACCCCTCCCTCCCCTTTCCGAGACCTCTCCATTTCTATCTTGGACGACCGACTCAACACGGACGTTTACTATAAACTGTCTGACTCCCACAGCTACCTAGATTACACCTGCTCCCACCCTGTCCCATGTAAAAACGCCATCCCATATTCCCAATTCCTTCGCCTTTGCCGCATCTGCTCCCAGGAGGAACAATTCCAATACAGAACAACCCAGATGGCCTCCTTCTTCAAAGACTGCAATTTCCCCTCAGACGTGGTTGACAATGCTCTCCACCGCATCTCCTCCACTTCCCGCTCCTCTGCCTTTAAACCCCGCCCCTCCAATCGCCACCAGGAGAGAACCCCACTGGTCCTCACCTACAACCCCATCAACCTCCAGATACATTGCATCATCCTTCCTCATTTCCACCACCTCCAAACAGACCCCACCACCAAGGATATATTCCCCCCCACCACTATCAGCGTTCCGAAAAGAGCACTGCCTCCGCGACTCCCTCGTCAGCTCCACACTCACCACCAAATCAACCTCCGCTCCAGGCACCTTCCCCTGCAACCGCAAGAAATGCAAAACTTGCGCCCACACCTTCCGCTCATTTCCCAAGGGATCCTTCTATATCCATCAGAAATTCACCTGCTCCTCCACACACATTATTTACTGCATCCGCTGCACCGATGTGGCCTCCTATACATTGGGGAGACTGGCCGCTTACTTGCAGAATGGTTCAGAGAACACCTCTGGGACACCCGCACCAACCAACCCAACTGCCCCCTGGCTGAACACTTTAACTCCCCCTCGCACTCCGCCAAGGACATGCAGATCCTTGGCCTCCTCCATCCCCAGACCATGGCAACAGGATGCCTGGAGGAAGAGCGCCTCAACTTCTGCTTAGGAACCCTCCAACCATAAGGGATGAATGCAGATTCCTCCAGCTTCCTCATTTCTCCTCCCCCCACCTTTTCTCAGTCCCAACCCTCAGACTCAGTACCGCCTTCTTGACCTGCAATCTTCTTCCCGACCTCTCCGCTCCCACTCCTTCTCCGGCCTATCACCCTCACCTTAACCTCCTTCCACCTATCGCATTCCCAAACGCCCCTCCCCCAAGTCCCTCCTCCCCACCTTTTATCTTAGCCTGCTTGGCACACCCTCCTCATTCCTGAAGAAGTGCTTATGCCCGAAACGTCGTTTCTCCTGCTCTTTTGATGCTGCCTGACCTGCTGCGCTTTTGCAGCAACACATTTTTAAGCTCTGATCTCCAGCATCTGCAGTCCTCACTTTTTCCACTGCCACTTCCAGTTTGGTATTCGCGTCTGTGCCACAAGGTTTGTCTGATTCTGGTTCCAGGAACTGGAGTTATGTGACTGACTGCAGCAATGTGTACTTCCTTGTGTGGGCAAGTTGGTGAAGAAACTGTTATTAACACATAGTTAATAACACATTGTTATTGAAACATAATTGCACCAATATCCCGCACCATCCCCTGAACCTTTTTTTTCCAGAAATCTATCAAACTCAGTCTTCAACATGGAACCACCACAGCATCTGGTGATATCGAATTTAAAGATTCAACTAATTCTGAATTCCCACATGTCTGCAGTCGCTCACGTAATATTCCTGCTGTGTATCTGATTCTCTTCCTAACGCATTCTCTGTCTCTGTAATTATTGCTGTTTTTAAACGCGGGTCTTTGCATGACACAGTGGTGGTTTGAATGCTAAAATATTCTGCATTGCGAACGCAGTAAGGTCGTTCGAATCCGATGCACTGCATTTTACTCCTTGTGATTAATGCTGAAGAAACACAGAAAGGAATCAGTTGATTTTACATGAAGGCATTCTCTGAGATTATGTCTTTTTTCCATCAAACCCCCGCCCACCCCCCCCCCCCCCCCGCCCCCTCTCTCACATCTCTGCGAGTCAGATATCAGGATCCAGACTCACCATTCTCGGAGAATTCCCTACCTCCCGCAATCAAGCAGGTGAATTTCTGATGGATATAGAAGGATCCCTTGGGAAATGAGCGGGAGGTGTGGGCGCAAGTTTTGCATTTCTTGCGGTTGCCGGGGAAGGTGCCTGGAGTGGAGGTTGAATTGGTGGTGAGTTTGGAGCTGACAAGGGAGTCGCGGAGGCAGTGCTCTTTTCGGAACGCTGATAGTTCCCCGTCCCATTTCCCTTCCAATCACTTTCACGTTCACCGCCTTCAGTCTGTGTTGCTGTGCTCACTGTTACAGGGTGACCATGCCCAAGTCTTACCATCGGAACCTTCAAACTAGTTGATCCATTTGGCTACCGCGGTTGTGAGCTCAATCCACATGACGCAGCTTTGACTGACATGGACCAGTGATTATTGAAACATCAGGCTCAGGAAAAGGGCACAGGGAAGCGTTGAGGAAAATAAACTTTATTCAAAATACACCAATTTCTGTCGACTTTTGCATCATTTATTTCACTTGTTCATTCGGCTCTAGCGAGACTATTGTGTGTAGTTATGCAGGGGAGATTTGCCAGGCTATTGTCTGGCTGAAGAAGCGAGATTGGACAAACTGGAATTGTTTTTCTTAGCGAAGAGGACATTGAGAGGGGCATGATTAAGATGTACAAAGTACTGAGGGATATGAATAGCGTAGACTGAAACACATGTTCCACTTTTATGGAGATTTCAATCATGGGAGGCCATCGATTTAAGGTCAGAGGCGGAAAGATTAGAGTGAATGCGTGGAAAACCGTTTTCAAACAGTGGGTGGTTGAAATGGGGAACACAGTGTATGCAAGGGTCGGAGAGGCAGAAATCCACATAACTTTCCGAACTATTCAAATGTGAATTTATGATGCCAAGACATACAAGGATGTGGATCAAGTGATTTGAAAAGGAGTTGGGATAGTTAAACAATTGTTATTGAGCAATACAGATACTCTGTTCCAAGTATGGATTATTGATACCTGTCCTTCCATTCTCCAAGGGACATGTCACAGGAAGAACTGTGCTGTCTGAATCAGCGTGGGGGAGTACTACTGCTCCCGTGGAGACAGGGTGACAGTGACAGTGCAAACACGTAATTCTCAAGCTGCACCTGGTGCTGTTGTTGAAATGAAAATCATTTGATACTTTTGCTCCGTAGTGAGGTGTTTACTTATAGCAGGTAGCTCAGGAAGATATACATTCTACTGCCCTTTCCCCACTGGCCCACACCACTGAATACCGGCACTATGCAGGACAATTACTCTCTATACACCATCGTCCAATCCTCCTTGACCACTTCCGCATTTGGCACCATTACACGAAATCCCGGAAGGTGTAATGCTGCTCGTTTACGATGTCTCCCCTCACTGTGTAAGGTTCCACTGATTTATCTGCCCATCACTCAATTTAGCAATCTGCATTTCCTCCTCAGAATGTGGTCTCATCGAGACTGTGGAGAGAAAAACAAAGCGAGTGACAAACATGAGTACACCTCCGTTCTGTCGGCAAGCAAACTAAGACCCTGAGCTTCCAGGTCCCTGTCACTGCAACCTCCCACTGTGTTCCCATGCCTCCATGTCAGTTTGGTGTGCTGCAGAGCTCCCGCAAAGCACAGCGCGAGTTGGAAGAGTAGCACGTCATTTCCTACTGAGAGACCATACAATCTTCAGTACCCAACACTGAGTTCAATCATTTTCGACCCTGCCCCACCCACACACACCATTCCTTCCAAAGGCGGATCGTTTGGCTGGAAAATCTCTCCTC